>NC_082384.1:3202040-3337040 GCF_031168955.1 Gadus macrocephalus
GTTATAGGGCCATACTCCACCATTTGGAAGTAGTTTTGAGCAAAATCAACCATGTAAAGTCAAAAACATGTTGTTGGTCGAAAAGTGATTCTGGCGCTCTGAAAAGCATTTTGCAGGCATAAAAACAAGAAACGTTGATATCTCTGTCAATTTCAGTTCAAACGTGTTACTAAGCTTACTAAAGGGTTATTGGGCCATACTAAACCATTTGGAAGTGGAATACATTCGTTTTGAGTGAAATCAACAATGTGAGGTCAAAAACACGTTGTTGGTCGAAAAGTGATTCTGGCGCTCTGAAAAGCATTTTGCAGGCATAAAAACAAGAAACGTTGATATCTCTGTCAATTTCAATGCAAACGTGTTACTAAGCTCAGCAATGGGTTATAGGGCCATACTCCACCATTTGGAAGTAGTTTTGAGCAAAATCAACCATGTAAAGTCAAAAACACGTTGTTGGTCGAAAAGTGATTCTGGCGCTCTGAAAAGCATTTTGCAGGCATAAAAACGAGAGATGTTGATATCTGTCAATTTCAGTTCAAACGTGTTACTAAGCTTACCAAAGGGTTATTGGGCCATACTAAACCATTTGGAAGTGGAATACATTCGTTTTGAGAGAAATCAACAATGTGAGGTCAAAAACACGTTGTTGGTCGAAAAGTGATTCTGGCGCTCTGAAAAGCATTTTGCAGGCATAAAAACAAGAGATGTTGATATCTGTCAATTTCAGTTCAAACGTGTTACTAAGCTTACCAAAGGGTTATTGGGCCATACTAAACCATTTGGAAGTGGAATACATTCGTTTTGAGAGAAATCAACAATGTGAGGTCAAAAACACGTTGTTGGTCGAAAAGTGATTCTAGCGCTCTGAAAAGCATTTTGCAGGCATAAAAACAAGAAATGTTGATATCTGTCAATTTATGTTCAAACGTGTTACTAAGCTTACCAAAGGGCTATTGGGCCATACGAAACCATTTGGAAGTGGAATACGTTCGTTTTGAGAGAAATCAACAATGTGAGGTCAAAAACACGTTGTTGGTCGAAAAGTGATTCTGGCGCTCTGAAAAGCATTTTGCAGGCATAAAAACGAGAGATGTTGATATCTGTCAATTTCAGTTCAAACGTGTTACTAAGCTTACCAAAGGGCTATTGGGCCATACTAAACCATTTGGAAGTGGAATACATTGGATTTGAGCGAAATCAACAATGTGAGGTCAAAAACACGTTCTTGGTCGAAAAGTGATTCTAGCGCTCTGAAAAGCATTTTGCAGGCATAAAAACGAGAGATGTTGATATCTGTCAATTTCAGTTCAAACGTGTTACTAAGCTTACCAAAGGGTTATTGGGCCATACTAAACCATTTGGAAGTGGAATACATTCGTTTTGAGAGAAATCAACAATGTGAGGTTAAAAACACGTTGTTGGTCGAAAAGTGATTCTGGCGCTCTGAAAAGCATTTTGCAGGCATAAAAACAAGAAACGTTGATATCTCTGTCAATTTCAATGCAAACGTGTTACTAAGCTCAGCAATGGGTTATAGGGCCATACTCCACCATTTGGAAGTAGTTTTGAGCAAAATCAACCATGTAAAGTCAAAAACATGTTGTTGGTCGAAAAGTGATTCTGGCGCTCTGAAAAGCATTTTGCAGGCATAAAAACAAGAAACGTTGATATCTCTGTCAATTTCAGTTCAAACGTGTTACTAAGCTTACTAAAGGGTTATTGGGCCATACTAAACCATTTGGAAGTGGAATACATTCGTTTTGAGTGAAATCAACAATGTGAGGTCAAAAACACGTTGTTGGTCGAAAAGTGATTCTGGCGCTCTGAAAAGCATTTTGCAGGCATAAAAACAAGAAACGTTGATATCTCTGTCAATTTCAATGCAAACGTGTTACTAAGCTCAGCAATGGGTTATAGGGCCATACTCCACCATTTGGAAGTAGTTTTGAGCAAAATCAACCATGTAAAGTCAAAAACACGTTGTTGGTCGAAAAGTGATTCTGGCGCTCTGAAAAGCATTTTGCAGGCATAAAAACGAGAGATGTTGATATCTGTCAATTTCAGTTCAAACGTGTTACTAAGCTTACCAAAGGGTTATTGGGCCATACTAAACCATTTGGAAGTGGAATACATTCGTTTTGAGAGAAATCAACAATGTGAGGTCAAAAACACGTTGTTGGTCGAAAAGTGATTCTGGCGCTCTGAAAAGCATTTTGCAGGCATAAAAACAAGAGATGTTGATATCTGTCAATTTCAGTTCAAACGTGTTACTAAGCTTACCAAAGGGTTATTGGGCCATACTAAACCATTTGGAAGTGGAATACATTCGTTTTGAGAGAAATCAACAATGTGAGATCAAAAACACGTTGTTGGTCGAAAAGTGATTCTAGCGCTCTGAAAAGCATTTTGCAGGCATAAAAACAAGAAATGTTGATATCTGTCAATTTATGTTCAAACGTGTTACTAAGCTTACCAAAGGGCTATTGGGCCATACGAAACCATTTGGAAGTGGAATACGTTCGTTTTGAGAGAAATCAACAATGTGAGGTCAAAAACACGTTGTTGGTCGAAAAGTGATTCTGGCGCTCTGAAAAGCATTTTGCAGGCATAAAAACGAGAGATGTTGATATCTGTCAATTTCAGTTCAAACGTGTTACTAAGCTTACCAAAGGGCTATTGGGCCATACTAAACCATTTGGAAGTGGAATACATTGGATTTGAGCGAAATCAACAATGTGAGGTCAAAAACACGTTCTTGGTCGAAAAGTGATTCTAGCGCTCTGAAAAGCATTTTGCAGGCATAAAAACGAGAGATGTTGATATCTGTCAATTTCAGTTCAAACGTGTTACTAAGCTTACCAAAGGGTTATTGGGCCATACTAAACCATTTGGAAGTGGAATACATTCGTTTTGAGAGAAATCAACAATGTGAGGTTAAAAACACGTTGTTGGTCGAAAAGTGATTCTGGCGCTCTGAAAAGCATTTTGCAGGCATAAAAACAAGAAACGTTGATATCTCTGTCAATTTCAATGCAAACGTGTTACTAAGCTCAGCAATGGGTTATAGGGCCATACTCCACCATTTGGAAGTAGTTTTGAGCAAAATCAACCATGTAAAGTCAAAAACATGTTGTTGGTCGAAAAGTGATTCTGGCGCTCTGAAAAGCATTTTGCAGGCATAAAAACAAGAAACGTTGATATCTCTGTCAATTTCAGTTCAAACGTGTTACTAAGCTTACTAAAGGGTTATTGGGCCATACTAAACCATTTGGAAGTGGAATACATTCGTTTTGAGTGAAATCAACAATGTGAGGTCAAAAACACGTTGTTGGTCGAAAAGTGATTCTGGCGCTCTGAAAAGCATTTTGCAGGCATAAAAACAAGAAACGTTGATATCTCTGTCAATTTCAATGCAAACGTGTTACTAAGCTCAGCAATGGGTTATAGGGCCATACTCCACCATTTGGAAGTAGTTTTGAGCAAAATCAACCATGTAAAGTCAAAAACACGTTGTTGGTCGAAAAGTGATTCTGGCGCTCTGAAAAGCATTTTGCAGGCATAAAAACAAGAAACGTTGATATCTGTCAATTTCAGTTCAAACGTGTTACTAAGCTTACCAAAGGGTTATTGGGCCATACTAAACCATTTGGAAGTGGAATACATTCGTTTTGAGAGAAATCAACAATGTGAGGTCAAAAACACGTTCTTGGTCGAAAAGTGATTCTGGCGCTCTGAAAAGCATTTTGCAGGCATAAAAACAAGAGATGTTGATATCTGTCAATTTCAGTTCAAACGTGTTACTAAGCTTACCAAAGGGTTATTGGGCCATACTAAACCATTTGGAAGTGGAATACATTCGTTTTGAGAGAAATCAACAATGTGAGGTCAAAAACACGTTGTTGGTCGAAAAGTGATTCTGGCGCTCTGAAAAGCATTTTGCAGGCATAAAAACAAGAGATGTTGATATCTGTCAATTTCAGTTCAAACGTGTTACTAAGCTTACCAAAGGGTTATTGGGCCATACTAAACCATTTGGAAGTGGAATACATTCGTTTTGAGAGAAATCAACAATGTGAGGTCAAAAACACGTTGTTGGTCGAAAAGTGATTCTAGCGCTCTGAAAAGCATTTTGCAGGCATAAAAACAAGAAATGTTGATATCTGTCAATTTATGTTCAAACGTGTTACTAAGCTTACCAAAGGGCTATTGGGCCATACGAAACCATTTGGAAGTGGAATACATTCGTTTTGAGTGAAATCCACGTTGTTGGTCGAAAAGTGATTCTGGCGCTCTGAAAAGCATTTTGCAGGCATAAAAACAAGAAACGTTGATATCTCTGTCAATTTCAATGCAAACGTGTTACTAAGCTCAGCAATGGGTTATAGGGCCATACTCCACCATTTGGAAGTAGTTTTGAGCAAAATCAACCATGTAAAGTCAAAAACACGTTGTTGGTCGAAAAGTGATTCTGGCGCTCTGAAAAGCATTTTGCAGGCATAAAAACAAGAAACGTTGATATCTCTGTCAATTTCAGTTCAAACGTGTTACTAAGCTTACTAAAGGGTTATTGGGCCATACTAAACCATTTGGAAGTGGAATACATTCGTTTTGAGTGAAATCAACAATGTGAGGTCAAAAACACGTTGTTGGTCGAAAAGTGATTCTGGCGCTCTGAAAAGCATTTTGCAGGCATAAAAACAAGAAATGTTGATATCTCTGTCAATTTCAATGCAAACGTGTTACTAAGCCCAGCAATGGGTTATAGGGCCATACTCCACCATTTGGAAGTAGTTTTGAGCAAAATCAACCATGTAAAGTCAAAAACACGTTGTTGGTCGAAAAGTGATTCTGGCGCCCTGAAAAGCATTTTGCAGGCATAAAAACAAGAGATGTTGATATCTGTCAATTTCAGTTCAAACGTGTTACTAAGCTTACCAAAGGGTTATTGGGCCATACTAAACCATTTGGAAGTGGAATACATTCGTTTTGAGAGAAATCAACAATGTGAGGTCAAAAACACGTTCTTGGTCGAAAAGTGATTCTGGCGCTCTGAAAAGCATTTTGCAGGCATAAAAACAAGAGATGTTGATATCTGTCAATTTCAGTTCAAACGTGTTACTAAGCTTACCAAAGGGTTATTGGGCCATACTAAACCATTTGGAAGTGGAATACATTCGTTTTGAGAGAAATCAACAATGTGAGGTCAAAAACACGTTGTTGGTCGAAAAGTGATTCTGGCGCTCTGAAAAGCATTTTGCAGGCATAAAAACAAGAGATGTTGATATCTGTCAATTTCAGTTCAAACGTGTTACTAAGCTTACCAAAGGGTTATTGGGCCATACTAAACCATTTGGAAGTGGAATACATTCGTTTTGAGAGAAATCAACAATGTGAGGTCAAAAACACGTTGTTGGTCGAAAAGTGATTCTGGCGCTCTGAAAAGCATTTTGCAGGCATAAAAACAAGAAATGTTGATATCTGTCAATTTATGTTCAAACGTGTTACTAAGCTTACCAAAGGGCTATTGGGCCATACGAAACCATTTGGAAGTGGAATACATTCGTTTTGAGAGAAATCAACAATGTGAGGTCAAAAACACGTTGTTGGTCGAAAAGTGATTCTGGCGCTCTGAAAAGCATTTTGCAGGCATAAAAACAAGAGATGTTGATATCTGTCAATTTCAGTTCAAACGTGTTACTAAGCTTACCAAAGGGTTATTGGGCCATACTAAACCATTTGGAAGTGGAATACATTCGTTTTGAGAGAAATCAACAATGTGAGGTCAAAAACACGTTCTTGGTCGAAAAGTGATTCTGGCGCTCTGAAAAGCATTTTGCAGGCATAAAAACAAGAGATGTTGCAGCCTGTCCTCCTAGAAAATACGACCGCATAGGTCGTTTGTACCGCCCCAAATTACGACCCAATGGAGGGTATTTAGCGCCTCTAGCGGTCATGCAAATAACGACATTCTGAAGTCTCGGGGCCGCTCGTGGACGCTCGTGGTTGCTCGGGACGCGCGTAGCCATATTAATCGTTATTATCTGAATGGGAAATGCAATATTTTAGGACAGATACACAATTAAACGTGTTTCTAATGACATTTCTAGCGAGAAATGTACATTTTCCTTGCATAATTTTCAGTCAGTGAATGTGTATGATCTTTATTATCTGAATGGGAAATGCAATATTTTAGGATCGATTCAGCGTTAAACGCGTTTCTAATAACATTTCTAGCAAGAAATATACTTTTTACTTGCATAATCTTCATTCAGTGATTGTGTCTGATCTTTAGTTTTATAGTTATTAGGAAGATTTAATCGTCTCGCTCGCATGTTTCAACGACGTCAGGTTGGGGACGCTGCTTTCGCTAAACTAGCAGCTCACGTGTTTCCTGCGTTTGTGTTATTAAACCGTTACTTTATGTAACTTTTAATGATATTGTAATAACCACAGGCGAGGTATTGAGCGAAGTAAGCTTGATAGCAGGTTTATTGGATTCCACAATCGGACAGGCAGGCACAGCTCCACTGGAAAACTACAACAACCAAAACTCCCGCCCAGAAGGAAACCCCCGGAACCCCCTCTCAGAAGGCCCGCACCTTCCTCCCAAACCCTGTGACGCTAAAATATCATCTTGTTAGAAACCCGTTTATCTGAGAGCCAACCCAGTAGCCAAAAGCATACGTTGACAGTGTACGTTTTCGTGAACACTGGATTACGTCGCATTTCAACATAAAATAGCGTGCTAAGCACACACACACACACACAAACACACACACACACACACACACACACACACACACACACACACGCACACGCACACGCACACACACGCACACACACGCACACACAATGCATTTCGCTGCTAAAACAACAACTTGGGCTGCTTCTCAGACATTTTGGGTGGATTTTGAACGGTATGTGGGCAGGACGTTTTTTGCAGGCAGGACCTGGCAACCCTGCGCTGTTGCCCGAGGTGAAGAAATGCTCCGGAGCAGATCTGGATCCACCATGGCCAAAATAATTGTCATGAATAGCATGAATAGATTCATGCATTATCATTCAACTTGAACATGTGTTTTTACAGTAGGCCTATATAGTGGTGGAGGGATGACGTATGTTGGCAAACCCGGAAGTGAGCGTCGACCTGGGTTTCCCTTGACAAAAAGCCAACGGGTTTTTCCATTGGATTTTGGATTATTGCAGAAAAATTAGCATCTTTGAAGCACCTCCACAAAAACTGAAAAAAATAAATAATAATAATAATAATAACTGTGCCCCAAAGAACGAAATGTAAACCAATGCATTCTGAATGGGAGTGTTTCTCCGATTTTTCCATGCTACACAGAACGAAATGTAAACCCATACAAATAAAGACTTAACTATCATTAAGCTACTACTGAGTGTGTAGGGAGGTATTCTATTTTTTTCAACGGGGCTGAATCCAGTCACTTGACCGTCATGGTTGCTATGGTGGTTGCTATCGACCGCCCCCTCTAATACTCGTGGCTCTAAAAACCACGCGGCAAAGGAGCTGCCGTCAATTGGGTTGTTTTTGTCGTAAACTAGGGTCCGATGGTTGAAAAATAGACAGATATTCCAAGGTATCCTTAAAAGGCAGCTTGGATGTGTTTATTTTCTGCAGTTTAGACTTCTTCAATAACTAATTTTTGTAAGCAAAACACCAAGCTCATTGATTTAATGAGGGAGGGTTATTTGAAACAATTTATTCAATAAATATTTGTGAGAGGTCATTCCTTTGCTGTTTCCCAAAGTGAAGGCTGCAGTCTTGCTAGGATGCGTCCTTGCTAGTCGTGTCCTATGGAGATGAGACTAGAGTGCTAGCTCGAGTGCTTCCTAGCGTTTATAACGTCGGACTTTGGGAAAGACTTGGTAGTGTGGAAGCGCTTCCGCTTCCGCTTTTTAATACTGCGTGTCCGCTTGTAAACACATGTGCGCTTATGAATAAAACATGGCAGCAATCAAGCTGATCGATATTTATTTGACTTTTGTCTGTTATGAATGCGGTCATGTCTCCTTCGCATGGAGCCTCTTTGGGGAAGTCACAAAAGCTTTGTTGTGGTTGATCGAATTGTCTTTATTAAAAGGAAAATCCATTCAATTTTTATAAAACTAAGTGAAATTGTCTGAGAACTTAATTCATGCATCACATTTACAGTACGGTTGATTACTATTATGCAGGGGGAAAAAGACAAAGAAAGAGATGATAAACGTGTATTTATTTGGATATATTATTTAACTGATCTGATTCATTCATTCATATATGCCTACAATCTACCAGTGCTTTGAACACATACGTATATCATATAAAATACAATTATATACGTTCATTAAAAAATACAAACATTGCAAATGATCGGTTGTGCATTAATTTTACAACATTGGATAGTGGCACTATCCCTTCCACCGGTAAACAAATGTTTGTGCACCAGGCGCACAAAAGCCTCCGTTTGCTGGGCTGACCCTAAGAAAAACGATTCAACACAACCATAAATAGGTATACATAAATAATGTAATCTTGTGAGCGAGTAAATTGACATTGGTGACAGTGGTGTTTAACACCAGCTACGTCCATGCAAAATATAGCAACGTATCATTAAAGGTTGGGTACGGAATTTGCTTTTTTGGCCATTTTTGCAAAATTACTTGAAATCCTTATCATAACCCGCTTACAGCCACTGAGTTAGAAGTACTGACATGAAAATTAAACAAGTCAATCATCTGTGGAACGGGCAGGGCTCGAAAAACTCCAGCCAATCATTTGGATTGCCACCTCGTTGCATTGGACAGTAAGTACGTCAATCAAACGATCGTACTGCACTCCCCCTCCCCCGCGCCCCGCGCGCGACCCCTTCGTGCAGTACTCGTGACCCAGAGCTCGTGACCCAGAGCAAGCTCCTGTTTGTTGTTATCCTGCGGTAGCTACTGGAACTAGTTAATCCACATTTGGACCTAGCAGTAGAAGACAATTTCCATGGCAGACAAGACGCCACCATCCCCACCACCACCACCACCACCACCAGCAAAGAGAAGGAAAACTCTTTTTCAGAGAGTAATTGATAATAAAAACGCTGAAAGAGAAAAACTGAAATCAAGAATAATCCTAGGCGCTGCTTTCGAACGTTGGCGGCAACTGAAGGACGAGAAGGGTCTAAAAACCGATGCTTGTGTGGCGGTTGACATAGTTTCAACGTTTATACCGTTTATACTCGGTAATACCGGTGTTGAGACGAGTGTATTAGGCCTACTCGTTGTGAAAATGTCCACACCGCAGCAACCCTAGTGAAAACCAGGACTTCCAATACAATTATATGAAACAAACATACATTTTCTAAAAATAGTAATGATTTATGTGACCGTTTAATGTTTATAACATCTGGTGCAACCATAGCCGCGAGAACGTATTCTCAGCAGGGGGTGCTGGAAAAAAAAAACTCAGCCTGCACTAGACTCGCAACTCGTTACATTGATAAAAAAGATATATAGCAGCGCAGCTCAATTGCACCAGTGCATGCGCGCACAGTTGAAAATCGATCGTTGTGTTCACTTTCTTCACACCATGGTTCACATCCAGCTGCTCACAGAACAAGTTTAGCGCACCACCGCTACCCTCACACTTTTTCATATAACCTTTTTTCAGCCCTATAGGTCATATGAGCATTAAATAAATGCTGCGTCTCAAAATGCCTTGGACAGCAGCGAGGATGACTCGCTTTGCCACGGGCCGAAACAGTTCGGAGCGACCACAGCCAGAGCGAACACAGCGGGGCAGAGGAGTGTCAGGAATAGTCTTTGGTGTACACATCAGTACGGCCTATTTGCACTACTGTTTAGTGGCAATGCAGTGTTTTATTCTATGCCTTTTTATTTTCGTATATTATTTCAATGAATACAATTTATTTATTCATAAAAACAAGATCTGGTCTTCAAATCTTTTTTCCAAATATAGGTCGTCTTACAATGGGGTTTGTGTTTATATTCGGACCAATACGGTACAGCGGGCGCTCACATGACGTTAAGCATTTCCTGGTGCATAATGTGATGCTTCAGAACCTAAAATCCAGTTTCTCCCCGTTGACACGACAACACATAACCGGCGTTTTCAGAAATCTCCACTTTGGCTAAAAAGAAGGGGGGGCCCTTCCTGCCCGAAACTTGGCCCGGTCAGACCCCGAGGGCAGGCCCCCCCTTCCTGCCCTCGGGGTCCGACCGGGCCAAGTTTCGGTGTGGAGGTCCCAGTTAGGCCCTAGAATAAGGTATTAAAATTTCAGGGCGGTAGGACCTTCCTATCTCAAAAACTGTTTTTCCACCACATTCTGAACCATTAGGTCTTGCAGGCTACACTTCTGAGGGGCTTTGTCCAAATGACACTCCATTTGGGAAAACTTTTTTTCTCTAAGGGCTAGAACTCCAAATCTCGGATATGTCGTACACGGGGCCCCGGGAAATGTGTGTAAACATTTTAGCATCCCTAGCTATCTCGAAAAGGTCGGCAAAGGGGCGTGACCTCCAACAGTACAGTAAATGTACGTAAGACAGAGGTTAGTTTCTAGTCCCCATTTTTTGTGGGATGGAGGTGTACATTTGTGGCTAAAGGTGTGTAGACACAGCTGGCCTGTGGCCACGTTTTTGAAGTCGGGGGTCAAAAGGTCAAAAGGAGCCGGCACCACGCCGCTTATGAGATAACAAAAAGTGAATGTGTGTTTCTCTCATAACTTTTTGTCATTATTAAAGAGAGGCCTGATTCTCAGATATGCATGTTGGATGGCTATGGGTGTAGGTCTGGGAAGAACTTCAGGCCAAAATCTTGCAAGCGAGCCGCTGGGTGCAGGTGCAACGAGATGGAGCACTTGCTGAGCCTGGACTTTCATAATCTTCGCTCTGTGAATGTAAAGGATGTTTGGTCGGATGTTACGACGAAGAATCATAATGTGAATGGGAATATTCTATAAATCTCTTGATATCATCTTTCGTCTCAACACTTCTGCTGCAGCCACTTAAAGTCTCACTCCGAGAACCTTAAAATATGAATCACTCCATTAGAAGTATGAAAATATCTTCCCGGTGGTGCAACAGAGCAAACAAGGTGTCCTTTGACATCTAAGTTTCGAGACGATTGCAACAGTGCCACACATGATCATATTTGAATATGTTTCGGGGTAGTAATTAGCTGTCGATTTTGGAGGCCTTTATCAATAATGACCAGCTATAGATTTGCTTCCCGATGGAGATTTTTTACAAATTACATGTTAATTAGCATCTACACGTTAAGCTGAGTCCAATGAGATCAAGCTCGGCCTCTTGCTACACCGAGATCATTTCCTAGACCTAGGTGTACCATGTAAAATACATGTTACCATTAGCTAGAGTGTCGTTCTTGGTGTCATTGGACTCAGCTCAACGTGTAGATGCTAAACTTAATTTCGTTGATTAACTCTGTTAAACAAGGACAATAAAGAATCTGAATCTAAATAACATGTCATTTTTCACAAATTTCTATCGGGAAGCAAATCAATAGCTGCTCATTATTGATTAAGGCCTCCAATTTCGACAGCTAATTACTACCATTAAACATGTTTGAATATGCTCATGTGTGGCATCGTTGTAATCGCCTGGAAGGCCCGTAGATGTTGAAGGACACCTTGTTTGCCCCGTCACGCCACCGGGAAGATATTTACATGCTTCTGATTGACTAATGAATTGATTCAGCTATTCCCCCAGAAGTCTGGGGTCAAAAGGAGCCGGCACCACGCCGCTTATGAGACAAAAGTTAATGTGTATTTCTCTCATAACTTTTTGTCATTATTAAAGAGAGGCCTGATTCTCAGATATGCAGGTTGGATGGCTACGGTGTAGGTCTGGGAAGAACTTCAGGCCAAAATCTTGCAAGCGAGCCGCTGGGTGCAGGTGCAACGAGATGGAGCACTTGCTGAGTCATTTCTTGTAGGGCTGGAGCCACAGGTTGAAGCGTACACACACACACACACACACACACACACACACACACACACACACACACACACACACACACACACACACACACACACACACACACACACACACACACACACACACACACACACACACAATGCATTTCGCTGCTAAAACAACAACTTGGGCTGCTTCTAGGACAGGGGGTCCTTTGAGACCCCCTTTGATCTATAAGAGACCTCAAAGTACAGCTTACTTAAATGTTGTCGACCTGCAGTCACCTATTGCATCACTTCCTTTCGGGCTTCGGCCTCCTAATTGATCATTGTAGTATAATTGAATGCCCTCCTTCATATATATGATACCTCCACCACTGGGACGTGGCAACAATTCTCCAAATCCATATGGGGAGGGGGGGGGGGGGTGATGCTTGTGGACAGTAGGGTTGTACACTAGACATAAATAGGAAGCAAACTCAGGAGAAGGAATGACCCCTCGCAAATATATATTTAATAAATTGTTTCAAATAACCCTGCCTCGTTAAATCATTGAGCTTGGTGTTTTGCTTTCAAAAATAGGTTATAGAAGAAGTCTAAACTGCAGAAAATAAAAACAACCAAGCTGCCTTTTAAGGATACCTCGGAATATCTGTCTATTTTTTAACCATCGGACCCTATTTTACGACAAAAACAACACAATGGACGGCAGCTCCTTTGCCGCGTGGTTTTTAGAGCCATGTAAGGATTAGAGGGGCGGGTCGATAGCAACCACCATAGCAACCATGACGGTCAAGTGACTGGATGCAACCCCGTTGAAAAAAATAGAATACCACCCTACACACTGAGAAGAATAATGATATTTAAATTATTATGACCATGAAGTCTTTATTTGCATGGGTTTACATTTCGTTCTGTGTAGCATGGAAAAATCGGAGAAACACTCCCATTCAGAATGCATTGGTTTACATTTTGTTCTTTGGAGCACAGTTATTTTTATTTATTTATTTTCAGTTTTTGTGGAGGTGCTTCAAAGATGCTAATTTTTCTGCGATAATCCAAAATCCAATGGAAAAACCCGTTGGCTTTTTGTCAAGGGAAACCCAGGTCGACGCTCACTTCCTGGTTGGCCAACATACGTCATCCCTCCACCACTCTATACTGTAAAAACACATGTTCAAGTTGAATGATAATGCATGAATCTATTCATGCTATTCATGACAATTATTTTGGCCATGGTGGATCCAGATCTGTTCCAGAGCTTTTCTGCACCTCGGGCAACAGCGCAGGGTTGCCAGGTCCTGCCTGCAAAAATCGTCCTGCCCACATACCGTTCCAAATCCACCCAAAATGTCCTAGAAGCAGCCCAAGTTGTTGTTTTAGCAGCGAAATGCATTGTGTGTGTGTGTGTGTGTGTGTGTGTGTGTGTGTGTGTGTGTGTGTGTGTGTGTGTGCTAACACGCTATTTCATGTTGAAATGCGACTGGGTTGGCTCTCAGATAAACGTGTTTCACGTCACAGGGTTTGGGAGGAAGGGGCGGGCCTTCTGAGAGGGGGTTCCGGGGGTTTCCCTCCGGGCGGGAGTTCTGGTTGTTGTAGTTTTCCGGTGGAGCTGTGCCTGCCTGTCCGATTGTGGAATCCAATAAACCTGCTATCACGCTTACTTCGCTCATTACCTCGCCTGTGGTTATTACAATATCATTAAAAGTTACATGAAGTAACGGTTTAATAACACAAACACAGGAAACACGTGAGCTGCTAGTTTAGCGAAAGCAGCGTCCCATCGCAACCTGACGTCGTTGAAACATGCGAGCGAGCCGATTAAATCTTCCTAATAACTATAAAACTAAAGATCAGACACAATCACTGACTGAAGATTATGCAAGTAAAAAGTATATTTCTCGCTAGAAATGTTCTTAGAAACACGTTTAACGGTGAATCGATCCTAAAATATTGCATTTCCCATTCAGATAATAAAGATTAATAAAGATCATACACATTCACTGAGTGAAGATTATGCAAGGAAAATGTACATTTCTCGCTAGAAATGTCATTAGAAACACGTTTAATGGTGTATCTGTCCTAAAATATTGCATTTCCCATTCAGATAATAACGATTAATATGGCTACGTAACAATTCCACCAAATGCCCTGTTGGTCATATATGTGGCATACATACCTCCCGCGACCTGTAGAGGCGCTTGATACGCTCCAGTGGGTCGTAATCCGTGGCAGTACAAACGACCTATACGGTCGTAAAATTTTGCGGACTTGTTGATATGGGGGATCGTCCGGGATCTGTTTCTGGAAGTGGGTAAGGTAAAGGAAATTTTCCTCCACTTGTTTTGGATTGGCAATTTTTGTCAAATTGGCATTTTGTTTGTACTGACGGGTAGGAATTGCCTGGGCAGTGGCATTAAATGGAATTGGGGGAGATAGGCCGCAAGGTGAAGCACGAAAAGTCCTTTAGAAAATGAATCCCGTTCCACTCACTGGCATCTACACAATCTTTAGCTTATAAAAAAGAACGAGTCGTGGTTAGTTACCAAAAAAAAGTTTGTCGCTGATTTTCCAGTCGATTGTCTATATGGCTTTGTTTTATGCAGAACTAGAGACTTCAGAGCGTGCTAAGCACACACACACACACACACACACACACACACACACACACACACACACACACACACACACACACACACACACACACACACACACACACACACACACTGCATTTCGCTGCCAAATAAATAAATACTAAGGCAGAATAAAGAATAAATTAATTCATTATCATTCAACTTCAACATGCGTTATTACAGTATAGTGGTGGAGGGATGACGTGTGTTGGCCAACCCGGAAGTGAGCGTCGCCCTGGGTTCCCTTGACAAAAAGCCAACGGGTTTTTCCATTTGATTTTGGATTATTGCAGAAAAATTAGCATCTTTGAAGCACCTCCTCCAAAACTGAAAATAAATAAAAATAACTGTGCTCCAAAGAAAGAAATGTAAACCAATGCATTCCGAATGGGAGTGTTTCTCCGATTTTTCCATGCTACACAGAACGAAATGTAAACCCATGCAAATAAAGACTTCATGGTCATAATCATTTAAATATCATTAATCTCCTGAGGGTGGTATTCTATTTTTTTCCAGCCCCTCTAATCCTTACATGGCTCTAAAAACCACGCGGCAAATGAGCTGCCGTAATTTGTGTTGTTTTTGTCGTAAACTAGTGTCCGATGGTTAAAAAATAGACGGATATTCCAAGGTATCCTTAAAAGGCAGCTTGGATGTTTTTATTTTCTGCAGTTTAGACTTCTTCTATAACCTATTTTTGAAAGCAAAACACCAAGCTCATTGATTTAACGAGGCAGGGTTATTTGTTTTATTTATTAAATAAATATTTATGAGAGGTCATTCCTTCTCCTGAGTTTTCTTCCTATTTATGTCTAGTGTACAACCCTACTGTCCACAAGCATCACCCCCCCCTCCCCATATGGATTTGGAGAATTGTTGCCACGTCCCAGTGGTGGAGGTATCATATATATGAAAGAGGGCATTCAATTATACTACAATGATCAATTAGGAGGCCGAAGCCCTAAAGGAAGTGATGCAATAGGTGACTGGGTCGACGACATTTAAGTAAGCTTTACTTTGAGGTCTCTTATATATCAAAGGGGGTCTCAAAGGACGCATACGCTTCAACCTGTGGCTCCGGTCCTACAGGAAATGACTCAGCAAGTGCTCCATCTCGTTGCACCTGCACCCAGCGGCTCGCTTGCAAGATTTTGGCCTGAAGTTATTCCCAGACCTACACCGTAGCCATCCAACCTGCATATCTGAGAATCAGGCCTCTCTTTAATAATGACAAAATGTATGAGAGAAATACACATTAACTTTTGACTCATAAGCGGCGTGGTGCCGGCTCCTTTTGACCTTTTGACCCCAGACTTCTGGGGGAATAGCTGAATCAATTCATTAGTCAATCAAAAGCATGTAAATATCTTCCCGGTGACGTAAGAGGGAGAACAAGGTGTCCTTCAACATCTACGCTTCCAGGCGATTGCAACGGTGCCACACATGAGCATATTCGAACATGTTTAATGGTAGTAATTAGCTGTCGAAATTGGAGGCCTTAATCAATAATGAGCAGCTATTGATTTGCTTCCCGATAGAAATTTGTGACAAATGACATGTTATTTAGCCTCTACACGTTGAGTTGAGTCCAATGACACCAAGCATGACACTCTAGAAAATGGTAACATGTATTTTACATGGTACACCTAGGTCTAGGACATGATCTCGGTGTAGCAAGAGGGCGAGCTTGATCTCATTGGACTCAGCTTAACGTGTAGATGCTAAATAACATGTAATTTGTCAAAAATCTCCATCGGGAAGCAAATCTATAGCTGGTCATTATTGATAAAGGCCTCCAAAATCGACAGCTAATTACTACCCCGAAACATATTCAAATATGATCATGTGTGGCACTGTTGCAATCGCCTCGAAACGTAGATGTCAAAGGACACCTTGTTTGCCCCGTTACGTAACCGGGAAGATATTTTCATACTTCTAATGAATTGATTCATATTTTAAGGTTCTCGGAGTGAGACTTTAAGCGGCTGCAGCAGAAGTGTTGAGACGAAAGATGATATCAAGACATTTATAGAATATTCACATTCACATTATGATTCTTCGTCATAACATCCGACCAAACATCCTTTACAGTCACCAAGCGAGGATTATGAAAGTCCAGGCCCCCCCTTCCGGCACTCAAGGTCCGACTGGGCCAAGTTTAGGGCAGGAAGGGCCCCCCATTCCGGCCCTCGGGGTCCGACCGGGCCAAGTTTCGGTGCGGGGGTCCCAGTTAGGCCTTAGAATAAGGTATTCAAATTTCAGGGCGGTAGGACCTTCCTATCTCAAAAACTGTTTTTCCACCACATTCTGAACCATTAGGTCTTGCAGGTAACACTTCTGAGGGGCTTTGTCCAAATGACAGTCCATTTGGGAAAACTTTTTTTCTCTAAGGGCTAGAACTCCAAATCTCGGATATGTCGTTCTCGGGGCCCCGGGAAATGTGTGTAAACATTTTAGCATCCCTAGCTATCTCGAAAAGGCCGGAAAAGGGGCGTGACCTCCCACAGTACGGTAAATGTACACAAGACAGAGGTTAGTTTCTAGTCCCCATTTTTTGTGGGATGGAGGTGTACATTTGTGGCTTAAGGTGTGTAGTCACAGCTGGCCTGTGGCCACGTTTTTGAAGTCTGGGGTCAAAAGGTCAAAAGGAGCCGGCACCACGCCGCTTATGAGATAACAAAAAGTGAATGTGTATTTCTCTAATAGCTTTTTGTCATTATTAAAGAGAAGCCTGATTCTAAGATATGCGTGTTGGATGGCTAGG
Organism: Gadus macrocephalus; assembly: GCF_031168955.1. Taxonomy (NCBI): domain Eukaryota; kingdom Metazoa; phylum Chordata; class Actinopteri; order Gadiformes; family Gadidae; genus Gadus; species Gadus macrocephalus. Next base: position 3,219,386 of record NC_082384.1, read on the forward strand.
GTGTAGGTCTGGGAAGAACTTCAGGCCAAAATCTTGCAAGTGAGCCGCTGGGTGCAGGTGCAACGAGATGGAGCACTTGCTGAGTCATTTCCTGTAGGGCTGGAGCCACAGGTTGAAGCGTATGCGTCCTTTGAGACCCCCTTTGATATATATAAGAGACCTCAAAGTAAAGCATACTTAAATGTTGTCGACCCAGTCACCTATTGCATCACTTCCTTTAGGGCTTCGGCCTAAAGGACAAAGCCCCTCAGATGTGTTACCTGCAAGACCTAATGGTTCAGAATGTGGTGGAAAAACAGTTTTTGAGATAGGAAGGTCCTACCGCCCTGAAATTTGAATACCTTATTCTAAGGCCTAACTGGGACCCCCACACCGAAACTTGGCCCGGTCGGACCACGAGGGCCGGAATGGGGGGCCCTTCCTGCCCTAAACTTGGCCCAGTCGGACCTTGAGTGCCGGAAGGGGGGGCCTGGACTTTCATAATCCTCGCTTGGTGACTGTAAAGGATGTTTGGTCGGATGTTATGACGAAGAATCATAATGTGAATGTGAATATTCTATAAATGTCTTGATATCATCTTTCGTCTCAACACTTCTGCTGCAGCCGCTTAAAGTCTCACTCCGAGAACCTTAAAATATGAATCAATTCATTAGAAGTATGAAAATATCTTCCCGGTTACGTAACGGGGCAAACAAGGTGTCCTTTGACATCTACGTTTCGAGGCGATTGCAACAGTGCCACACATGATCATATTTGAATATGTTTCGGGGTAGTAATTAGCTGTCGATTTTGGAGGCCTTTATCAATAATGACCAGCTATAGATTTGCTTCCCGATGGAGATTTTTGACAAATTACATGTTATTTAGCATCTACACGTTAAGCTGAGTCCAATGAGATCAAGCTCGCCCTCTTGCTACACCGAGATCATGTCCTAGACCTAGGTGTACCATGTAAAATACATGTTACCATTTTCTAGAGTGTCATGCTTGGTGTCATTGGACTCAACTCAACGTGTAGAGGCTAAATAACATGTCATTTGTCACAAATTTCTATCGGGAAGCAAATCAATAGCTGCTCATTATTGATTAAGGCCTCCAATTTCGACAGCTAATTACTACCATTAAACATGTTCGAATATGCTCATGTGTGGCACCGTTGCAATCGCCTGGAAGCGTAGATGTTGAAGGACACCTTGTTCTCCCTCTTACGTCACCGGGAAGATATTTACATGCTTTTGATTGACTAATGAATTGATTCAGCTATTCCCCCAGAAGTCTGGGGTCAAAAGGTCAAAAGGAGCCGGCACCACGCCGCTTATGAGTCAAAAGTTAATGTGTATTTCTCTCATACATTTTGTCATTATTAAAGAGAGGCCTGATTCTCAGATATGCAGGTTGGATGGCTACGGTGTAGGTCTGGGAATAACTTCAGGCCAAAATCTTGCAAGCGAGCCGCTGGGTGCAGGTGCAACGAGATGGAGCACTTGCTGAGTCATTTCCTGTAGGACCGGAGCCACAGGTTGAAGCGTATGCATCCTTTGAGACCCCCTTTGATATATAAGAGACCTCAAAGTAAAGCTTACTTAAATGTCGTCGACCCAGTCACCTATTGCATCACTTCCTTTAGGGCTTCGGCCTCCTAATTGATCATTGTAGTATAATTGAATGCCCTCTTTCATATATATGATACCTCCACCACTGGGACGTGGCAACAATTCTCCAAATCCATATGGGGAGGGGGGGGTGATGCTTGTGGACAGTAGGGTTGTACACTAGACATAAATAGGAAGAAAACTCAGGAGAAGGAATGACCTCTCATAAATATTTATTTAATAAATAAAACAAATAACCCTGCCTCGTTAAATCAATGAGCTTGGTGTTTTGCTTTCAAAAATAGGTTATAGAAGAAGTCTAAACTGCAGAAAATAAAAACATCCAAGCTGCCTTTTAAGGATACCTTGGAATATCCGTCTATTTTTTAACCATCGGACACTAGTTTACGACAAAAACAACACAAATTACGGCAGCTCATTTGCCGCGTGGTTTTTAGAGCCATGTAAGGATTAGAGGGGCTGGTGGATAGCAACCACCATAGCAACCATGACGGTCAAGTGACTGGATTCAGCCCCGTTGAAAAAAATAGAATACCACCCTCAGGAGATTAATGATATTTAAATGATTATGACCATGAAGTCTTTATTTGCATGGGTTTACATTTCGTTCTGTGTAGCATGGAAAAATCTGAGAAACACTCCCATTCGGAATGCATTGGTTTACATTTCTTTCTTTGGAGCACAGTTATTTTTATTTATTTTCAGTTTTTGAGGAGGTGCTTCAAAGATGCTAATTTTTCTGCAATAATCCAAAATCAAATGGAAAAACCCGTTGGCTTTTTGTCAAGGGAACCCAGGGCGACGCTCACTTCCGGGTTGGCCAACATACGTCATCCCTCCACCACTATACTGTAATAACGCATGTTGAAGTTGAATGATAATGAATTAATTTATTCTTTATTCTGCCTTAGTATTTATTTATTTGGCAGCGAAATGCAGTGTGTGTGTGTGTGTGTGTGTGTGTGTGTGTGTGTGTGTGTGTGTGTGTGTGTGTGTGTGTGTGTGCGTGTGTGTATAACACGCTATTTTATGTTGAAATGCGACGTAATCCAGTGTTCACGAAAACTTACGTGTTTCTAACAAGATGATATCATTAAAAGTTACATAAAGTAACGGTTTAATAACACAAAAGCAGGAAACACGTGAGCTGCATTTCCCATTCAGATAATAAAGATTAATAAAGATCATACACATTCACTGACTGAGGATTATTCAAGGGAAAAGTACATTTCTCGCTAGAAATGTCATTAGAAACACGTTAAATGGTGAATCTGTCCTAAAATATTGCATCTCCCATTCAGTTAATGCTGGGTTTTTCGTATCATATGCACGCGAAATGGACGTATCCGCCCTCCACAGTAGTTAATGCTGGGTTTTGCGTATCGTATGCACACGAAATGGTCATTTGGCGTATGTAGGCTACTGCATGCATCTTGAAAGTGTCAAACCGTGCGATCTGTGCGAATATTGGTGAGACTGGAAAAGCTGTCATATTCTTAGTTATCACAGACAATTTTTAACAATAAATGTTCTGTACGGAGCTCCTTAAGGGACAATAGGGAGAAAGCTCCCGGACAGAACCTTAGATGGAAGTCGTGCTTAGTGACAAATCACGACAAATACTTCCAATTGATATGCATGAGTTTGAAAATTTTGCTTTTTGACACGAACATTTAGAAAATACGTGTACCTGATCACGTTTCAATAGATTAAATAACGTGACAGTGTCACCTATTTTCGTGAGCCCGGGATGCCTGTACGCCGGCCATTATCGCCCGATGAAATATTCTTCGTCATATCTATCAAACCAAACATCCTTCACATTCGCCGAACGACGATTATGAAAGTAAAATGCACATTTCTCGCTAAAAATGTTTACATAAACACTTTTAATGGTGTAACTATTCTAAAATATCATATTTTCCACCCAGGATAAAAAGTATGTCCGCCATTTTCACAGAAGAATATCCTAAAAAACTATCCAATAGGAAAGATGCTCACATCGTCTATTAGAGACGTAGTGAGGCACCCCCCATTCCGTATGCAGAAGACGCCGAAGGGTACCTTTACCGTCACCGACCGAATAAAAAGGGTACCTTTCCCGTCAGTCACCGACGCTAAAGGGCCTTTGCCAACAGTCGGTATTTGACGTTCTCGGAGTGAGACTGTGTTGGTGAGACAGACAGATGTTCCTGTTTTTCTGCAGGATTGTGTTGCACAGACCTATGTCGTTGCCGTAGTTGTGCCAACACAAAAGAATCTGAGTAACTGGAAGATAACTGTCCTGACACTGACATTGACAGTGAGGACTGAGTGTCCCTAATCTGTTATTTCTTATTCAGTTTTATATATCATATTTCATGTTTCATAAAGAGTGTTTTTATGGTTCATTAGTGTTGTTTTCATTTGTGGAAGAATGAATGAATGAATGAATGAATGAACAAACAGATGGTCATTGGTATAAGTACAATTACTGCCTTTTATTGATACATGGAGGTTTATTTGTCACATACATAGAAATACTACTGTTTTTTCTGTGCGAGTGTGAAGAAAGAAAGATCAAGAAATATTTTGACCTCAGTGTTTTGAAAAGTCCATGGTCAGGATGTTAAGAATCCTTTACAATACCTTGGGCGCTGGTAGGTAAGTCTTTTCTTGTAGGTCTCCTGCAGAATATGGAGAGATGCTCTGATGATTCGGTGCTGCAGTCACAGGCTGTACAGTTCCCATACCAAGTGATGCTGTCAGGACACACAGCTGATGGGTGCGGATGCTCTGAACTTCCTCAGCTGATGTAGGAAGTACAGTCTTTGCCTTGATTTCTTCGGTGTGCTGGGTGTTCACAGTCCATGTAAGATCGTCAGTAATGTGTATTCATCATTCATTCATTCATCATCATCATTCATCATATTCATCATCTACCTCCTCCCACTTGGCACTATCCTCAGGCAACATGGTGTTCAATTCCACTGCTATGCTGACGACACCCAGCTCTACCTTTCAACAAAGCCCACTGCTACACTTCCGCCAGCTGTACTTACTGCCTGCCTCCATGACATCAACTTATGGATGACACGAAATTACCTCAAATTTAATAGCAGTAAGACTGAGCTGCTAGTGGTTGGCTCCAAATCAGCTCTTGCTAAGATGGAACCTTTCACCATATGTGTAGATGGCAGCACCATCCCTTGCTCCAACCAGGTCAAGAGCCTTGGTGTCATACTGGACAATACACTATCATTCAGTGCACACATTGTGGCATCCCGCCACGGAAACCTCGGCCTGGACAGGCCCGGGGTACCGTAAAGGACTGGGTATACCACCCCCACCCACCAGCCGGCGATGGAGAGCAGCCCATTCGGCTCCCCAATCAGGGTGATTGGGGGACACCTGGCCGAAAGCTGAGGAGCCATTTTAAAAGGAGGCACAGCACAGCACAGCACGGGTCGGGAGAGCAAGGAAGAAGGTGGCGCTCTGGTGAGAGAGAGCCTGGAGGCCCACGGAGGCCCTAGAGACCGCGTCTCCTTCGTTGTTCTGATTTGAAGTGAGTGTTAATAAATGGCTTATACTCCACACCAAAGTGTCGTTTGTCCGTGGAACCCGGCCCAACCGAGCGCCGGGTTGCCACAACATAAACAGTATGTCAAGAAGTGCCTTTTACCATCTAAGGAACATTGCACGGCTTCGCCCAGCGCTCACCCAGCAGAATGCAGAAGTCCTTGTGAATGCATATGTGACATCCCGCCTCGACTACTGTAATTCCATCTTGTCTGGAATCCCAAATAAGCTACTCCACCGGCTCCAACTCATCCAGAATTCTGCAGCAAGGATTGTAACACGCTCTAAATCCACCAGCCATGTAACACCATTGCTTATCCAACTGCACTGGCTTCCAGTAGCCTACCGAATTCAATTTAATGTCCTGCTCCTGACCTACAAGTCCCTACACAACAATACCCCCACCTACCTCTCTGACCTCCTGGAATCCTACACTCCTGCCCGCTCACTGAGATCCTCCACAGCAGGCCTACTGCATGTCCCTAAGGCGAACCTCAGCACCCTGGGAGAGAGGGCTTTCAGCTACATCGCCCCCAAGTTGTGGAATTCACTGCCAGACTACATCAGACACTGTGACTCAATTACTGACTTTAAAAGCAGACTTAAAACTAATTTCTTCAAGATAGCTTATGGACTGACTATTATTTTTCTTATTTTTATTTATTTCTATGAGATTATTGTAATTGTAATGAGATGATTGTTTGTGAAGCGACCTTGGGTGTCATGAAAGGCGCTTTAAATAAAATGTATTATTATTTTTTATTTTATTCCCATGTATGTCAAACTTGATGTAAATGACTTACCATAAAAATAACATTATCGTATATTTGCCTCATTGTTATTCTTGGACGCGGCTATGTATACAGCACTAATTAGAATGAATTTAGCCCACTTTTGAGGATGTTCGGGTGTTTTCCTCTATCATTAACGTTGTTTCTAACCACACGGGAGCCGCCATTTTTCCATTCTGTTGTCAAAAAGCAGCCTTCTCATTGGTGTAGCATGATCACGTGTCGAACCGTGGCACGGCTCCCGACAAAAATCTTATTACGCTCTGAAGTCTCTAGTTCTGCATAAAACAAAGCCATATAGACAATCGACTGGAAAATCAGCGACAAACTTTTTTTTGGTAACTAACCACGACTTGTTCTTTTTTATAAGCTAAAGATTGTGTAGATGCCAGTGAGTGGAACGGGCTGAAACGAAAACCGTGTTCACCTTACGGCCTAAGACCCGCGCTAAATTAGTTGAGTTGGTTAAATGATAAATTGAGATTTTGGATTAATTGGTTATTTGGTTGATATGGATTGCTTTGTTTGATTTGCTGGGGAGGAGTAGAGCCAATTAGGAGGCTAGGTGTAGCTTCAATTGGGTGCAGGTGTGGCGGTTACCATGGAAGGCTGGTAGATTAGATCTGCTGGAGCAACTAATAGTCCTCGCGTTAGGAGTAGAGCGCTTACCGCTGTTTATTGTTTTGCCTTTGTTGTTTTTGTTTGTTATTTTTGGTGTGTCGGACGCGCTGGGGTTGCTTGTAACCAAATTGCTATGGGCACACCGAAGACTAGCTTAGAAGTAGGTAGGGCTGTGTTCTACAGTTAGATGCGGGGCTGCTCTGGTCTGGTGGGAAATTTGTTACACCTGTGTTCAATTGGTTGGTTGTTCGGTGCGCTGTAGCTTTGTTCTTTCATCCGGTTTAGAGCAACATAAGCATTTGTTTGGTAAGCATTTGACAAGCATTGCTTAAAAGGGACATGGAAGCTTTTGTTGAGGCCCCATCGGAGGCTAAAGTTTATAAGTGTACCAAGCGACAATTGTGGGAGGTGGCTGAGCATTATGGATTGGAGGGTCTGCGGAAAGATTTAGGAAAAGAGGAACTACAGGAATTGATAAGATCGGGTTTGGTAGAGAAGTCTATTATAAGAACTCAGACTGAGCCCTCTACACCAAACGACTCGGATGAAGATTCGCGTTCTGGGGACAAGGATTTGAGTTTCGAACAAAAAATGGCGCTCAGGCGTATCGAGGCGGAGCAGAGGCATCTAGACCGTGAAGCTGATTTAGAGCGGAGGCGTCTTGCTTTGGAAATCGAGAGACTGAGAACCGAGTCTGAACTTCAGAGAGAGAAGTTTAGATTAATTGCAGAGGGGAAAATGCGGGGTACTGAAGCTGGGGAGTCAAGATCGGGCGCAGAGGGAAACCTCTCTAATATGATTAGGTTTTTACCAAGATTTAACGACCGAGACCCAGACATTTTCTTCTCCCTCTTTGAGGGGATTGCGATCAGCGGGAGTGGGATGATGCGGAGCGCACTTTGCTTCTACAAGCAGTTCTCGAGGGGCGCGCCCAAGACGCATATGTGGCGTTGTCAGTGGTTGAGCGTAGGTGTTACAAGTCGGTGAAGGCAGCAGTATTGCGGGCTTACGAACAAGTGCCAGAGTTTTACAGACAGCATTTTAGAAATTGGAGAAAAGGTGACCGGCAAACATACTCTGAGGTGGCCAGAGACCTTGTTGGTTATTTTAACCGATGGTGTTCCGCAGTCAATGTAGTAACCTTGGAACAACTGAGTGATTTGGTGGTATTGGAGCAGTTTAAAAACATTGTACCAGAGCATCTGGCTGCCTTTATAAATGAGCACAAGGTTAAGACGGCCGCGGAGGCTGCCGTACTCTCGGACGAGTATGCTTTAACTCATAGACCTGTCATTCACGATCGGGATGAGCGTCGGACCACTCGGTACAATGGGAAAGATAGTGGTCAGGCTGTGTTTAGACAGGATTCCTCATATAGGAATAAGGCTGACAATGAAAGGTGCCATTATTGTGATGAAAGTGGTCATTGGAAGAGGTACTGTCCATCACTACGGAATAGACTTCCAACCAAGTCAAATTTCAGCGGGCCATCCTCCGCTAATGGGGTTGGATGCGTGGCGAATGTTCGGCAGTCAAACCCCACACCCAACGTTGAGCAGTTGAACAAAGACCCTACGGAGGGTACTGCCTCGAAAGGGGGTTCAGGCTGTGGGGTGTTGGATCTTCCTGGGGAAGGTCAGTGTTTTTCTGAATCCGCCATCGGGCACGTAGGTGAAGGCTACGGACCGTTTATTACGGACGGATTTGTTTCACTTGTAGGTAGTTCAGAGAAGAGGCCGGTAAAGATTTTGCGGGATACTGGTGCTACTGAAACTTTTGTTGTTGAGTCCGTTTTGCCATTCTCAGGGCAGTCGAACACGGGGAATGTTGTGCTAATTCGAGGCATGGGAGTGCAGACTATGTCTGTTCCCCTCCACCATATCGAACTAAGTTCTGATCTGGTGAAGGGGAATGTTGTTGTCGGCGTGTGCCCTGCGTTGCCTGTACTGGGAGTGCATATCATTTTGGGCAACAAATTGGCAGGAGATCGTGTCTGGCCAAGTGGGCCAGCACTACCAATAGTGACCATCGAGCCGTCTCAAAGTTCACAAGGCCGCGGTATATCGTGCAGTTCAAAGCGAGAAACGACGCCACCAAAGTCGGATCAGAGCGAAGGAGAAGATGCTCTTGACGGCAGACATTCTACTGAGCAGAAACTAGGAAGCAGCGATGAAAGTAAATCTGACTCTGAGGAAGAGGAGCAGAAACTTTGGGAGGAGACTCAGATTTTCAAGGGACTCAAAAGACGTCCAGGTGAACAGAGTCCTTCAGGCAGTGAAGCCAGCAACTACAGCAGCAGCAGCAGAAGCCGGAGGAGAAACCAACACAGGCAGAAGAAGGCCGGCTTCAACTACCCAGAGAGCCTGCCGCCTGTCGGAGGCCTGAAACGGAGGCTTGAGGGAAAGCTGGAGTCGCTGAAGGAGGTGCACCGAGCGCGGCAGGCGAAGCTGAGGAGGATGGAGGGGGACGTGGAGAACGCCAGGAGCTCCATGGAGAACCTGGAGGGCAGCGCCTCGGACAAGCGGCTCCGCTTCTACAGGGCCATGACCCAGTACACCAACAACCTGGTGGAGTGTCTCCAGAAGGTGGTGGAGATCAACTTGTTGGAGCTGGAGCTGCACACTCTCCTGGCAGACCAGATGGAGTCACTGTTGGCAGACCGGAGGAAGAGTGTCTGAGAGCAGGCCGCTCACCTGCAGCAGCCCTACAATATTCAGATTCGCCACATACGGGGCGTGGACAACGTTATGGCAGATGCTTTGTCCCGCGCTCCGGAGTTGATGGAGTAGGTGGTTGGTTTCATACATATAGGCATGGGGTTATTTCTCTCCTTCCCTGTCCCTCTTAAAGTGCTTTTCCGGGCCCGGTTTTGCTGTGGGACAGGAGTCTTGGGGGGAGATAACTGGTGGTAGTTGGGTTTTGATGTTTTGGATTGATTGGTTATTGTTTTTATTTTGATCGATTATTTTATGTGGTTGTTTCTTTGGAACAGAATCCCATTTAGGTGGGCTTCTGTTTTAAGGGGGGGGATGTGACGACCCAGTTGGGTCTTTGACCCCGCCCCTGCTGTGTGTGCCTGTGTTTCTTTCCCTCCTGATTAGGAGATTGTCGGCAGGTGTGGGATGGACCGGTGGCAGTATAAAGAGCCTGCCCAGACAGCAGACGTGGCTTCTCCCTCCTCCCAGCATTGGCTTTCCTTTGTATTCACATGGACTGATATTTACATTACCTTTTAGGTTACTTACATTTATACTGACTTGCACCACACTTATTGTTATGTTTATTATATAATAAATTACTTATCATTGTGAAAATAGCGTGGTCTCCCCGGTTCATGTTGCATGCATGGAGCCAGCATGTCACAGTCGCCTTTAGTCTATCAATGAAATGTGCAGTCATTGTTGTGACGGGATCTCGGAGGACTCGGGTAGCTTTACTTCGGCACGAAACTCGGAGCGAAAACTCCGACCCAACAGTGTTCCAAGCACTTTTCTCCGAGCTTAAGGTCCGAACCTCCCGAAAACTCTTGAGCGTTTTGAAGGCAGCATAAGCGACCCATACACTCCCCGACTCCTCCCTTCTGACACACTGCATTATGCCGCTCGCCCGGTTCTCCGTCCATCATTGGCCAGGCAGTGTTTTAGCAGCATGTGCGTGTATGTAACAAATTAACCCATCTGGACTGGTAGTGTTGTTCAGGTTCAAACCACAGCCAAACATGGGATGCTGTTATCCAGGAACGGGGGGGGGGGGGGGGGGGGATATTATACGCTCATCTTGTAAATCATTGACCAAAACATGGGTGGCTCCTTGCCGTCTCATGACACAGGCCCCTGGAAAGCGAAGCAGTGATGCATCAAGATGCGCGTATGAGTAAAACCGTCCTCAGGTGGAACTTTATTAACAGAACTTGACAAACACGAAAATATATATTAAACAATTTAGATATTTTGCTTGAGATGAAAACCTTTAAACTGGGGAGTCTCCAGGTTAGCGTGTCCCTGCACGTGGCCACTGGGGGGAGCTTGTGTCTGGTATTGGCCCCCTGGGGGACACTGCTGTAAGCGTAGAAGAGCTTCAAACCAAATGTGCTAGATTCAATGTATCCGTTGACAATCCTTAAATGGCTAATCCTAAAAATGATTAGTGTTAAAAAGATAATATAGGTAGAAACAAAGCAGTAAAGTCTAAGTAAACGTGGTGTCAAACATTGTGTGAAAACCAACAGAAACAAAGGTAGTCAAGGATCTGCGTTCCTGCGTCAGATGAGAGCTCAGCGGCCCCGTGTTGGGGCGCCCAGGTTCTGGGGCCCCTGCAGGTGCTGTCGTCTTCTCTCCAGCGCCTGCCTCTTTTTGCGCTCGATCTCTGCCTTCGAGCACTTCTTGGGCCCTGAAAGGTACAAAAAAAACCTGTTCAACACCATCACTTAGAGCATCTACTGAGGCAGCCTCAAGAAAACCCCCACTGATGTCCCAAAATCACATACAACGGGTCGGATCCTAGTAGAGAGTTAGAGCAGACAGCCACAGAGGCCAAGTCCAAGGCAAGTGAGCTCAACTCAAGGAATGTAAAGCTGCATGGTGCCGGAGAACCAACCAGTGACAATCAGGTTCAGACAAATTGTGTGTTTCAACTATGGAAGAATTTCACTTTATAACAATGCTTGTGGTGGGATTTTAGTGTGCGGTTGGTCAGTTGTAACTAATGGCTGCTATTATTGCATTATTTCCCTCTGCAAAGAAGGTGAAACAGGACATTTGACAGCTTACCTGTAGGGATCACCTTGACGCTGGGGCTCGGCGGCTTCTTAACAGAGAACTGACCCTTATCTCCAGCTTTGGGTGGAGGTCCTCCTACGTAGCATTGAGAATGGTCCACATTGCTAACTGACAGTGCGTATTTGAAGGACTCCGTGCTGGTGGTCTTGATGCTAGGCAAGGCGTTCCCTGTGAAGGGGTTGGCAGACAGCCCTGATGGCTGCACGCGATCAGGAGGAGAACATTGGGCCGCCAGAGAGGCAGAAGGAGGAGGCGGCGCGCTGGGCGAGGGCTGTTTCGAGACCTTTACAGCCGGACAACCCTTCTGCTGGTCCCCGACCCGGGGGGGAGTTGCCACCCGGGCCGGTCTCTGGGCCGCCTGGCCAGGCTTCTTGTCTAGCGACAGGGGTTGCTTTAGCGCTGCAGGCCTCTCCAGCACCACCGCTTGAGTCTCCAGGTCCTCGCACATTTGACACAGGAGGTCGTCGTCACCCTCCTCGTCCCAAACGGGCTCTGAAGAAAATAACTCGTCCAGGTCTCGGTAGTCGTCGCTGGCCGGCACCACGGGCGGAGTTTCTTGCCCTGGGGCTTCAGCAGAACAGCTGATGGTCGCCATGGCCTGGATATTGGAGGACCTCACCGGTTGGTTTTCTTTCATCTTGTTTGAGGTCATGGGGGTTGTCCGGGCCAAGGTGCGTTTGGCACTGGCGTTGGCGTTGGCGAGGGAGGTCTTGGGCTGCGGGCCGGCAGGGGGACCGGGCAGCGCTCCTCTTGGAGGGTGCGATGGCCTCTGTGTATAGGAGCCCGAGACTGGGGGGTTCATCCTCGACAAAGCCTCGCTCTGCGGTGTGTTTGTCATGGACGCCTGGCTCGCTGCCGCATCCTTCTCATTGAGGCTCAGAGGAATTACATCCAATTTGAAAGTGGTTCTGTTTTTCGGCATTCTGGGCTCCTTCTCTGCCGGGCCACCTTCCCCTCCCAGCCTGCCTGGTGTACCTCTAGAGGGATGCGTGCTGCCAGGGAGGGCCTCATCCCATCTGCTTTGTGTGGAGCAGTACTTTGGCAGGGCAAAGCACGGTGGATTTGGGGTAATTTCCATGACTAAGGTGTCGTTAAGGAAATCCTCGTTCTCCCAGTCGTTCTCCCAGTCGTCATCCAACTGGACCGCAGCTGGACCGTTTTCAGCAGGAGTGGGAATGGGAGGAGTCGCACAGTGTGGGGCCCCGCCTGCCGTCCCGGAGCTGGAGCTCTCCAGGGACCCGAGGCATACCATCTGGATGAGGTTACTGCTGCAGTCTTGCGTCGGCTGGTCAAAGAAATCTTCCATGTGGTAGTCCTGCAGCCCGCAGACAGGGGAGGGGTTCTTGCTGGCCGTCTCTGGCGCTGGTGGAAGGGGGTCCGCCCGAGGGGGTCCTTCCAAGATGTCGTCTGACAGAAGCCCCAAGGCCTGCTTGTGCATTTCCTCCGCCCGTTCCTCGTCTTTCCGAAACATGTTGAAGTCAAACTGCTTGGCCAGTTTCAGCAGATCGTCTACACCGTTGGGCCTGGGGTTCACAGCAAAACAGAACGGGTTACACTGCTCTGTTAGTCATGATGGAACAGAGACCATCGCTCCTGTGGAAACAGATACCCTCGCTCCACCCTAATGCAGAACTGATGTGGAAACAGAGACCATCGCTCCACCCTAATGCAGAACTGATGTGGAAACAGAGACCATTGCTCCACCATAATGCAGAACTGATGTGGAGTACCTTGGGGACTTCCTCTTGGGGTGGTGCTCCTCTGGAGTACAGGGAATAGCAGCGCTTTCAATCCACACCTGCAAAGCGGGCTCCACCACCGCTGGGCGTCCATGCTGCCAAGAGAAGGAAACACAAGGAAAACACCCCGTCCTTACACATACAGTGTATCTGTCCTTACCAACCCCATACACTACTGCTATGGACTATAGCAGGAGTGTATCTGTCCTAACCAGACACTATTGCTATGGACTATAGTCTGTCCTTACCAGACACATAGGCCCAATCCCAAAGTGAGCCCTTAGGACTAAGGACTCACAGACTTATTTGATCTCAGGTGCTAAGTGAGTGAGTGTGAGGCCACATGGGTTCAGATAGGTATATATGGGATTGGGACAGCACGTCACAAGTGCACATGTTACCTTTTACATTTTAATACTTCAGTATAAAGGATGTATTGAATAATTTAGGTGATTATTGGCCTACAGATAGGGCCTACTAAACATGTATCAGAACGGGCTACATTTGGCTGAATTATAAAAGGTATAAGTAGTAGCCTAATACACGGCTCTCAAGTCTCACGCATTCGGCGTGAGACACACGCAATTCGACCCATGCACACTTCGTATTTCTCACGCAGAGAAATTACCAGTGGGCCTATAGCGCCCACCAATTTGCGCGGCTACAGTGGAACAGGTAGGAATCAAATGGGTTCCCCATACGTAGGGTAACCAGACGTCCTCTTTTGCCCGGACATTAGGGTTGGGCAATCGTCTACAAGTTTCCATCGTCCGATAGCGCCCCCTAGCGATCGCCGATAGTCGATACTATGGGGGGCAACCTCATAATAATTTTATAATAATAATTATTTCTATAAAAATAATAATAATCAATTTTTTTCTTAAAAACGATAACGATGGTCTTCCCCTTGGACCAGCGTGAGCCTCCGCTGATTTAAGTTTCGATACGTCGGTGGCGGTGCCGGCGGCGCTGTCATGATGACACACGCTGATGACACACAGCTCGTAGCTGTGTTCGAAATCGTTCCCTATCACGGATATAGTGCACTATATATGGTGCTCGCCATTTTGTGGTGTTGTTCGAATTCTCACTGGTTAATTTCATGCACTATATAGTGCACTTAAAATACCCCAAATTTGAGTGTACATATGATGTTCCCTACGTGTTACTCCCGTATACCACAATGCAATGCGGTCGTGTTTTTCCGGAGGAGAAGAATAAGCTGAATAACCGCGAAAACGAATACATTTAATGATGGAGTCTCCGGCTTTCGTTTAGAAATGTCAACAATTTATTTGGGATTTAACATAGAAAATGTAACATTCAAAATTAATAAGAAAAACCTTGTTCAAGGAAATGTAACATTCAACATCCAGCTTTCCTCGAGAGTGCCCGGTTTGTTTACATGATGTGGGAGCATCTGTCTGCGTCACACGCAAAGCCTTTGAAAAAATAATGATTAAATGGTACATTCTGAGGCTATCTTAGAGAGAAATTCTAGCTCTTGTGGTCATCCTGAAAAACTAAAATACTATCAACTTTTGGTAGACTTGTACAACTTTACCCTGTAAATAAACACGACAAATTTAAAAAATATTGGCTAAACTTTTATTAGGTAGGACAAATCACAACAGCAGCCGTCTGTTCCTGAGACTGCCCCAACGGCTCACTGCCTTGTCAAAATCAAATTGATCAATTGCAGGCCCCTCAATACTGATCCTGAGGAGGTGGTTCAGGGTAGCGTTAGTCATGGTAGACCTCCTGTGCCATGCCTCTATGGAACAAGTTTTGGGGCTCTAGAGTCAATAATGGCGACGCTATAGAAATGTTACTATTGTTGTCGTTTTCAGTTTTGCACTTTGCAGACGGTCCCTAAGCTCGCGGCTGAAAGCCGACTGCTCGTAGAAGCCAATGCAATTCAGTTTTGCACTTTGCAGACGGTCCCTAAGCTCGCGGCTGAAAGCCGACTGCTCGTAGAAGCCAATGCAATTCACCGTTCGCTAAAGACGGCTCGTTTGGATGAAAACTATGTTGTAGCTGGTTCTCTGGGTTACTACACTTTTATTGGGCTAATTCGGCCGTGCAGCTGCCATTTAGTTCCCTGCTACGGGTTCCCTGGTAACAGGGAACCCGTAGCTTTGTGCAGAGAGAACTGGAATGGTCTTGTATACTTGCTTAGCATCTTAGCGCCTAGACCAAAAACCCATTCAAATACATAGTAGCTAGCTAGCTAGCTGCTAATAACTTTAACGTTAGCATGTCGACTCGGTCTGGGAAACTCCAATTCGGATCGGAATATTTTTGGAGTAATCATAAGTTATTTGAGGATCAGACACATTGTCAGGTGGTGGTGTTGGGATATTTTCGCGGAGAAAAGATCGTTTTGAGAAATAGTGTATGTTGTACAGCAGCATGTAAGTACAGATCCAAGTCTGACAGGTTCAGTCGGCATTTCGGTAGGATGGCGCACGCCGGGAGTATCGGGGCGCAGCGCCCCTGTTCCCTTGTTTAGAAAAAACCCTGGACCTGGGCCCTGTACCACGAAGCTCGCTTAGAGGGTTAGCGAGGTATGTTGAGCTCCAAGCCGGGGTTAGTTGTACCACGAAAGTCGATCTCTTTTAGCGTCGCTGTATCACCATGGTGACTTATGCTCGCAACCAAACCTGGTCGGGAGCAGTTTTTCAGCTTAAGGCGGCTGCATGCTTCAGCGTTGGTGTTACGTTGTAGCGCAAAATTTACTCAAAGCAATTCATGCTCCCTTTAGGTTGCGCGTGTTGCCAAGCAATTTACCGCCAGAACAGTAGGTGGAGTAATATGTGGAGTGAAGTTTTTCGTTGAAGACGACCTCGAGAATGACGTCTTTGTCTGTGGGAGTCGTTGGTTTGTTTATGTGCCAGATCGTGTTCTCCCCATACACAGTGAATGATGGCAACAGACAGAGGAACAGGGGTGATGAAGTTGTTGATCATTGGGGTTGTATAAATGTGCATATCTCTCTACATTTTAAAACGACATAATGTGTTGGCAGCAAAGTTAACTTCACTTCACGTTAATGATTTTGTATATGAGCCTGCCGGCCGGGTTCCATTCTATCAAACCACCCACCCTCCTTCCTCCTACGGCAGCGTTTCTCAAATTGAACCATGAAAAGGAGATTTTCATGGTATTGGTCGAAGACTACCTAAGTGAAGCCTATATGGTGTATTTGTGTGTGGGCGTCGTCGTCGGCTGTTTATAAACCGCCTCCCAGTCATGTTCTACACATTCAGTGAACTATGGCAGAGAAATGTGATACTCCAGACAGGAAGTAGTAAGCAGACCAATCACAGCCTTGCAGGCTGCGCGGCTCGCGTAAAAGCTTACGTAAAAAATGACGCAAGTCTAGAAAAATCGCCCGACGCACGCAAGACGTGAGAAGTCGCGCAAGGGGTGCGCAAGGGCGCGCAAGGGCGCGCAAGGGCCTCTTGCGCTTGCGCTTACGTAACTGAGCATAAATCGGCCTTTAGTCTAGCCGGAGATCGGCCACTTAAATCGGCGTGCGCAGCTTCCTAGCCCCTCCTCTGACAATGGCGTCACCATTTGTGGCTGTTCCCGTGGACCCCGGCGCACTTCTCGTACAGGCGTCTCTCCGGAGACAGAGGGTTTTACAGGACAGAACCGATCCCTTGGCATTGTCTGACGATATTCAGATTTCAGACTTTATTGTCATTGTGCAAACAACGAAATTGGGGTTCTTCATGAGAGATACAGATTCTCATCAGAGGGTGTTCGTTAGTTGATCGTCCTTTTGGACCTTATGTAGACAATGATTACTGTTGTGCATTGTGTCTCCGTGACAGTGAGCTAGAGTGGAGGTAGCGCGTCAGTCTTGAATTTCTGCGCGGGGGGTTCGACTCCCAAGTGATGCAAATTTATGTGAAGCATTAAAAGTTCTAATTCTCATGCATATGGAATACTTATTCACTAAAGCTTATGGAATTATGTTTTTGTGCTTATTTCGAACTTGAACCCATATTTTCAAGGCCGTGATGGCACCACATCTATGGGGGTAAAATGCATGATGATAGACCGGCAAATTTGAACCCCGGTCGCTGGCGTTCGGGTCTTATACTAATCCACTACGCTACAGTCGCTACCTCTCAGCGGTCGAAAACATGCGATACATTTCTTAAATAGGGTGTATTTAAAGTGAATTCCCTAAATGATAGAATAAGGCAGGATGGACGTTGCTTATGCATTTTTAAATCATCATCATTCTATTTGGATTAATGGCGAACAATTCTGCATTTGGCATAGTTATTTTACAGACAATATGCAGAATCTTTTCACTTATACTCGTATAGACTGCTTGATCTATCGTAAAGGTGAGAAAAATGACGCAAAAAACGCCCCTTTCACGTGAACGCGCACTGAACCTAAAGCGGAAAACCTGGTTCAACTAATTGAATCTAAAGTGAGCTTCGTGGTACCATTTAACTCTGATTGCGAGTTGCGGGTCTGTCGAGCCAGGTTTTCCGAAGAAAGCCTGGGTATGTTCAGCGAGCTTCGTGGTATAGGGCACTGCTGTATGTAATTTGGTTTTCTGGCACCGCCATAGCGGCGCCCAATCAGCGAACAGAGGGCGTGTCTGAGAACAATGACGATAAAGTCGTGCGCCAGTTTGAGTTGTTGTTGTAGGTCGGTAGTTGATTTACAATGTGCAATTTTTCCCTGATAAATACAATTTGACGAACAAAACCTGCAGCTGTCGTTGACGGACATTTTCGTGCAGACGGGCAAGGTGTTTGGTTTGTGTACAACCTGCGCGTGATTCCCGGCGCATGACATACGTCACAACCAAACGTTAGCGATTTACAATGTGCAATTTTTCCCTGATAAATTAAATTCGACGAACAAAACCTGCAGCTGTCGTTGACGGACATTTTCGTGCAGACGCGCAAGGTGTTTGGTTTGTGTACAACCTGCGCGTGATTCCCGGCGCATGACATACGTCACAACCAAACGTTAGCGATTTACAATGTGCAATTTTTCCCTGATAAATACAATTTGACGAACAAAACCTGCAGCTGTCGTTGACGGACATTTTCGTGCAGACGGGCAAGGTGTTTGGTTTGTGTACAACCTGCGCGTGATTCCCGGCGCATGACATACGTCACAACCAAACGTTAGCGATTGGTTATGGCAGATCCAGAGTGTCACTGGGCAGATCCAATAATTTTAAACTTCAACAGACACCCGCCTTCAAGTGAGTTAACGTTTGTCAATTGATTAGGTCCAGACTCAGAACCAGGCTACTCTCCTCTCGCAGCAGTGAGTGAATACGGCAGGTCAGCGCTACATAATGTTTTCCACCTGTGCCAGTTAATTTCAATTAGAATTTGCGGGGCTTATTAAGTTGTAAAAGTAGCTACCACAGCGCTGTTTTTCAAAAGAAATAAAATAATAATAATAATTATTATTAATTATATTAAAAAAAAAGATCGCCTTTTTATCGGCAACTTCAGACGATCGACGATGGAATCCGACTATCGGCCCATCCCTACCGGACATGCCCTCTTTTTGAGCCTTTTAAAAAAATGTGTCCGGGAGGAATATCAAAATCATCCTAGATTTTATTACAAAGCCCCATACATGTTCACTTTGACTTTGCGTTGCATTTCTCTGGGTCGTTCACAAGCTAGTTAGGCTACACCCCTCCCCTACTCAGTTCTGTTCGCTTTGCATTGGTGGAAGTGAGTAGGGGGAGAGGTTAAGTAGAGCCTTCAGATTGGACGGTTTGAATTTAGAGATACCGTCATGTTTTGTATTTATTTTTTTACCATTACTGTTTTTTTTAGGGACAAACATAACATTTCTCCTACAGGGGATTGATAAAGTTCTATCTATTGAACAGAAAGAAACACTTGGTCATACTTTACCACAGCATTTATTTGGCCTACTGAATGCAACAGATATATTTTAAGCATTGCACTGATTGCCACATAAATATATATTTTTGCACGTTTGCAACATTCAAAATTTCAGGGAAAAGTATATGCCTCTACTGGTATTGCATAGGCCACAGGTGTAAGTGTTTAAGGGTCAATAATGCTTACTATCATACATTAGTCACCCCCCCCCCCCCCCCCCCCCCCACCGACAAAATCTCACACTGAAATCAGTTCAAAACTTGAGAGCCCTGCTAATATGAATAGCCGATTGGGAGCAAAAAAGCTGGCTCTTGTTGGTGAGCTGATCCAAATGATCCGGCTCACTAAAATAAGGCCGAAATTCCCATCTGATCGCGCATTGACAGTAGCGTCGTCTTGTTGTTTACCTTCCTAATGTCCGGATTTCCCTATGGTCTACGTGGTAAACGTCACAACGCTTTGAACTGTGGGTAATTCCCTTAGGTAAAGTCTGCACTGATGTGGACTCACGGAAAGGGCTCATTAAGTGTGGACTCAAACCCTCACGCCCCTTTGGAATTCGACATTGGGACAGCCCTAAAGCCTTAATAATTTCGCGAGAACGTCCAATAAAGTCTGTGAGTCCGGACATTGGGATTGGGCCTATCTGTCTTTACCAGACACATACATTACTGCTACGGACTATAACAGTAGTGTCTTGTGGACTATAGCAGAAGTGTAGTGTGGACTATAGCAGGAGTGTAGTGTGAACTATAGCAGGAGTGTAGTGTGAACTATAGCAGTAGCATAGTGTGAACTATAGCAGTAGTATACTGGGAACTATAGCAGTAGTATACTGGGAACTATAGCAGTAGTATAGTGAGAACTATAGCAGGAGTGTAGTGTGAACTATAGCCGTAGTATAGTGTGAACTATAGCCGTAGTATAGTGTGAACTATAGCCGTAGTATAGTGTGAACTATAGCAGCAGTATAGTGTGGACTAAAGCAGGAGTGTAGTGTGGACTATAGCAGTAGTGTGATGTGGACATAGCAGTAGTGTTGCGTGGACATAGCAGTAGTGTCTTGTGGACTATAGCAGTCATGTACTGTGGACTACAGGGACTGTAGGGGGGTGACAGAACCAACCATGGGAGCTATTCTGCGGACAATTTCTGAGATTCCGATTGCAGCCCCCGCTGCACGGCTCTTTCCTTTTTTCCCTGGATAAACAAAGCATTCAAAGTGAAGGGGCTATGCATGTGGTTCAATGATCACATTCACAGATCAATCAATATAATGCAGTGATTACATAGAATCAAATCATACATAAACGTAGCCATAAAAATAAAGAAAGGGTTTGGATGTATTTTGGATTACAAACATTTGTATGGCAGGATATCGTACCATAACATTTTTTAATTTAAATAGACCCGAATATTATTTTATTCATTCAATAAACATTAATCAGTTAACAGTGTTTACCTGGCCTGACAGGGGAGGGAGAGTTAGCATCCCAAACAATGTCCTGTTGAAACTCCCCATCATTGTTTGGGGATTCGACACAAAAGACAGTGTCATATTTAGACCGGGCCATTCTGGTTGGCGTATTGAATGCATGAGGTGGTTGGGCCCAGACGTGTCTGTGTTTGAGGGGAGCTGTGAATATACAATTTAAAAGGGTTTTATTAACATGAAGGCAATAACTGTTCTTATCGTTTAGCCTAGGCTTTTTGAGGGCCATCCGAACTGTTGCAAACGCATTGTTATAAACGTGTAACTGCGCTGTACCACTTCGGTGAGTAAATCACCCACACTAACTTATACAAAGTAATGAAGAAAATCAAACTACTCCCAACAATCATCGGAAACAACCGACTATGAAACAGGAAGGATCGAAGGTCACATGAGCACACCGACCTGTCTCCCGGGTCTCCGGAGCGTGGGTGCCCGGGGACGTCTGGCTCAGTATTCTGGAGGTAGCCCCCCCCGGGGACTGGGGCTTCTGGTTCGGGGTTCTGGAGCTCCTCCTCAGCCGGTTGGCCCTGGAGGTCGGCCCCTCCGGGGACAGGCTGTGGACCGGCGGTTGAAGGTCTGCTGGAGCTCGGTCCATGACAGACACCCAGGAAGTCTCCAGCTAGGAAGTCTTCAGCCGCTACATACGGGTCCGCCAAGGGCAATGAAGTTAGCATCAATTGCGATTTAGGTAAAGAAAATATGCTGTTTTACACTGGAGGGAAGTCCAAATCTACCGCCATGTTGTTGTTCCCGGCATGCAATTCTTCTTCTTCTTCTATTTGGTTTTATTGGCGGTTGGCAAACAAACATGTGCATTACCGCCACCTACTGGTTTCTTTATGCATCTTTATTTACTATTGTAACCCTGAATTACCCGGATTTCATATTTTCTTTATCAAATTTGTTTCTTTTAAATATCCAAATACGTGCCTATAGCATCTATCTCCTGACATTTTCCTTAATATATTCTCTAACTCATATCTTTCTTTAATTTCTGCCAAATTATCCTGCATTTGTCGTCTCTCTACTTCATACTTTCTACAAATGTTCATTACATGATCTACAGTTTCCTGCTCCTCACAATGATCACACCTCCCTGTGTCATGTTTTCCAACCATAAACAACGATGCATTTAGCCCTGTATGTCCAAATCTTAACCGTGATATTACGGTTTCTTCCCTTCTGCTCCTTCCTGTTCCCCTAGCCTCTCCTACTTTCCTCTGAATTTTATAAAACCACCTTCCCTTCCTCTCCTCCTCCCACCTCTTCTGCCATTTCTCCTTCATTTTCCTTTTAATTATGTTTTTACCCTCCATCTTGCTGATATTTATGCGTAATTCAATTTCTTCACATTTTGTTGCCTCTTTTGCCACCTTATCTACCACCTCATTCCCTCTCACTCCAATATGTGCCGGTACCCACACAAACACCACTGTTATACCCATCATCTCTATTCTCCAGGCTCTGGAACTCCCTCCCCCCACACATAAAACAGTCAGACACCATTACAACCTTCAAGTCACAACTCAAAACTCACCTGTTCAAACTCGCACACAACGTCTAACTGATCACTGTTTTTTATTTTTTTTTGTTTTGTTCTGTTTTGTCTTGTTTTTGTTTTATTTATTTCTTATTGCTTATGTTTATTTATTTATTTATCTTTTTCCACAATGTCTTGTTTTTTAAAAAATTTGTATGATGACTATATGCTCTGTAAGGTGACCTTGGGTGTTTTGAAAGGCGCCTCTAAATTAAATGTATTATTATTATTATTATTATTCTATATAAAATCTGTTTTATCTCTATTAGAATGTCCGGCCTGCTATCTGACTTACTGCTCTGTAGACTGGTTAGAACTGAACTTGTGTCCGAACATATTGTTACTCTTACTGGTCTAATTTCCTCTACCCAATGTATTGCCAATAATATTGCAATCATTTCTGCTGTATACACGATACTTCATCATTGACCCTTTTACCCACCCACACCTGAAATTCTGGGACCCAAAATGCTACTCCTACTTTACTTTCTGCACTCTTTGATCCATCTGTATATATCTTTACATAACCATAGAATTTATCAATATACTCTTGCACACTTATGGCATTACAAACAAACTCTCTATCTTTATTTTTCCTTTCTAGAATTGTCAGATCTACTGTAGCATCTGGAAGAATCCAGGGTGGGAGTGCTGATATTGGTACTGTTGGACTAAACTGTATCTTTTCAATTCCAATTTATTTTGCCCTCTGCACTGCTGTCCAACCAAAATTCCTAACTTCCTTTTTCTCTTTTTCCCAACTAGGTTTTAACGTGTCTTGCGCTGGATGGTCCTTGCTATGTCCTTGTAAATGCACCCAGTATGTCAGTGACAATTGCAGCCTTCTCAAATCAATAGGCATGACCCCCATTTCTACCTGCAGCGCAGCTATAGGTGTTGTTTTAAAACCGCCTGTACATAAACGCAATGCCTGATTCTGTATACCTTCCAGTTTCTTCATATGTGTCTCTGCTGCTGCCCCATATACCACACTCCCATAATCTATAAATGCTCTAATTAAACCATCATATATACCCTTTAGTGCCACTCTATCCGCCCCCCACTCTTTTCCAACTAGACACCTCATTATATTTACAACCTTTTTACATTTGTCCACAACCTTCTGAATGTGTATATTCCATGTTAACCTTTCATCAAACCACATTCCTAATAACTTAAAGTGTTTTACTCTTTTTAGTTCTTGTTTATAAAGTTTTAATTTAATCTCATCTCCCACTCTTTTCCTGGTGAAAAACATTATGTTTGTCTTCCCTACCGAAAACTTAAAACCCCATTTATAAGACCATTCCTCCACTCTATTGATTGCCTCCTGTAATTTTTTAACAATGAATTTCATATTTTTCCCCCTCTTCCATATTGCCCCATCATCTGCAAATAATGAAAAACCCATACCACTCTCTATTTCTTCAAAAACTTCATTTATCATAATGGAAAATAATAGTGGACTAATTATGCTCCCCTGTGGTGTTCCATTCTCTATTTTAAATTTCCCTGACAAGCTTTTTCCTACTCTCACCTGTATTGATCTCTCAGTTAAAAAATCTTCAATCCATCTGTATATTCTCCCTTTAACTCCCAACTTCCTTAATCTAACTAATAATCCTTCTACCCACATCATGTCATATGCCTTCTCAATATCAAAAAACACAGCTACAACACTTTCCTTATTTATCTGTGCCTTTCTGATCTCATGTTCTAGACATATGGTTGGATCCATAGTGTTCCTCCCCTTTCTGAACCCACTCTGATACTTTGACATAAATCCTTTACTCTCCATATAGTATGTTAATCTTTCATTTATCATTTTCTCCATTATTTTACATATATTCGATGTTAAGGCAATTGGCCTATAGTTCTCTGGGTTAGAACTGTCCTTCCCTGGTTTAGGTATTGGTACAATAACTGCCTCCTTCCAACTTTCTGGTCATTTACCTTCCTTCCAAACTCTATTGTATAACTCCAATAATATTCCTTTTGCTGCTTCACTTAAATTACTTATCATTATATAACAAACCTGATCCTTTCCTGGTGCGGTCATCTTTGTTTTCCTTAATGCACGATTCATTTCTGTCATTGTGAAAGTCTTATTAAGCAAATCTTCATTTTCTACCTCATCTTGCATCAACACTTCATACTCCACTAAAGTAGCCTCCCTCCCTCTTTTTCCCTCTTCACTAATATTTTCTGAACTATGAACTTTCACAAAAGCCTTTGCTAACATCTCCCCCTTTTCTTCTTCCTTCATTGCTATTGTTTCCCCTACCTTCAAAACTGGATATCCATATTCTCTCTTAACCCTGTTCATCTTTTTAATCATGCCCCAAATCTGTCCCAATTCCGTTTCCCGTCCCACCGAATTGCAGAAAATTCCTCCAACAAGTTTTCCTTGCATTTTTAATAGTTCTCCTTACATTTGCTTGACTTCTTTTATATTCAATAAGGTTCTCAAACCTATGGTTTCCCTTTAGCCTTCTAAATGCTTTATTTCTACTCTTGATTGCTTCACTACATTCTTTGTTCCACCATGGTACCATCCTCTTTTTCCCTTTTCCTTCTTTCCTCTTAATTGTTCTCTCAACAGCCTCTAATATAACTCTGCACACATTCGTATTTAGCTGGTCAACATCTTCTCCTATCTCAATTTCTAACATTTCTTTCTCACTTATTTCCTTAAATAGTTCCCACTCTGCATTGTGAAAGTCCCAATTCATCACTCTTTCTAGATTGCACTCTTCAATTGTCAATTCTACTCCAATGATTATAGGATAGTGATCACTTCCAACAGTCGTTTCTTTCCTTACTTCCCATGAACATACTCCTGCCAGTGTATCTGTTACTAGTGTAAGATCTAACGCTGACTACACTCCATTGCTTACATTTATTCTTGTCCCCTCCCCATTATTTAAACAAACTATTCCCTTGTTGTCCATTAATTCCTCTATCACCTTCCCATTATCATCATCTTTCCTTCCTCCCCATAACGTGCTGTGTGCATTAAAATCTCCACACCATATAGCATTTTGCCTTTGTCCTACCCTCTCCAATTCCTCCAACTTCATTTTCTTACATGGATTGTACAAATTGATAGTCATTTTCCTTTTATTAACCCAGATTTCAATAACAATTATCTCTAGACTAGTTTCATAATTCATTGGTACTCTTTCATACAATATTCCTTCCTTAATAAACGTTGCACATCCCCCTGCCTGCCGCTCATTCCTATCCAGTCTAACTGAGTTGTATCCTACAATTTTAAAATCCAAGTGTGATTTCATCCATGTTTCTTGTATACAAATGATTTCTGGTTTAACGTCTAATTTCTCTATATATCTCTTAAATTCTTGCCCATTCGATATCAGGCTTCTGGCATTCCACTGCAGAATAAGGAACACCATAATTATACTACTTAGTAACCCCTTCATTTCTATTGATCTCATCCTGTACCATCTCTCCCGTTACATCCTTTATGTCTAAGTATTCCCTTGCTGCCTCCACAACAATCTTTATCCGATCTGACCTTGTATTTTTGTCGTGCATAGCTAGATTTATGACCTTCGCCATGAAGAATACAAAGTTAGCCTTATCCACAATCAAAGTGTCCTTATTCACATCACATTGCAAACCTACTGGCTTTAAAGCTTGCTGTGAATACTGAGAGGGTTCAACAACACCCACACTTGCACCACCTTGTCCTTTTACTTGTTTGATTGTGTCTGCATATGTTTCTTTATTCTGGACTTTATATTTCTGAACTTCTTTTGCTTTAATCTGTGCTTCGCATCCTTGATATGCAGCACTGTGATCCCCTCCACAATTGCAGCATTTAGCTTTAGCCTCTGCCTCGCATTTACCGTATTCATGTTCCCCTGCACATTTGGCACATCTTGGCTTTGCCCTACATTGTCCTGCTATATGCCCAAACCTCTGGCATTTAAAGCACCGCAATGGCCTGGGAACAAATTCTCTAACTGGGTAACTCAGGTATCCAATCGTAACCTTATCCTTTATTGCCCCTTCAAACTGAATAAGCACAGACAAACTGTCCACTATTTTCCCCTGGTATCTAGTGGACAACCTTTTTTCAACAGTCACTTTGGCTCCCTTGATTTCTTTCTGCAGTTCTTCAATACTTAAGTCTATTGGCACTCCGGTTATCACTCCACGTATCTTACGATTTATACCAGGGATATGACTTTTGATTCTCACTTCGTTCAGTGTACTCATTTTCAAAATCTTTTCATGCTGATCTTTGTTAACAGTTTCTATTAACATCCTTCCTTTGCTCAAGAACCTTGCCTGTTTGACCGAACCAATCTCATTTCTCATAGCTTTCGACAGTTTGACTGGGTGTAGCTTGCTACTAGATATCTCTTCAAACTCCACAATCACTTTCCACACTTCTCCTTCCTCCTTCCTCCTTGCTTTTTTCGACTCATTCTGCTTTTCTCTGTCACTGTCACTCATCTCAGAACACCTTCTTGTTCTATTTTTTTTCCTACTGGTCACGGGATTCCAAATTTCTGCATCTGAATCATCATACTTCATATCATCACTAACAATACCAGACTTCACCATCCTCCTTCCCACTAGTGTCCGTGCAGTGTCGTAGCCCGGTTTCCCGACTAGACCTCCTGACCTCGGACCGTCCATCTCCGCCCCCAAATCTGCCATCTCTCGTCCAGTCACAGTCCGAGTCCGATCAGCGGGTCCAAACACACGCCTCATTGGTCCAGCCGGACGTCAATGACCGAAAAACCCCCAACTCGAGAGTCCGTCCGCGTCTCCACCTGCTTCTGTCAGAACCGGATCCGGCATGCAATTCGGCGACGATTTGAGAGACGTCAGCGATATTAGGTCCACAAAGTGGCCTCACACAAAACCTTATCAAACTTCTTCAAGAAATGTTTTAGTTTTCTTTGCATGAAAAATGATCATTTAACTCCACAAACAACATATGTGTAATCCAGGGCATATAACGACTGCGACCAGAAAATAATTACTTTCTCTCCATTGAAACCCATTCATATTTTCCGATCTCATAGGTCACATGGGCTCTACCGGACGGTATGTGACTTACGCCTCGTTTCCACATACGTACATTCTCGTATGCGATCCAACCGTCTCCGACCGAAAGTCCATTCATTCCTATGTGATTCTCCGTAATGTCAGTTTTTCCTCCGAGACTCCTCCCCTCCGTAAAATTTCTGTCCGGTATGTCCGTAATATACGTTCAAAAAATTTAACTTTCGCCGTCGTTTTACGGAGATACCGTATGAAAGTTTTTATGTTTTTCACAAAACTTGTAAGTACCTGGCAGGCCAAACTCCTCACCGATCTCTTTCCAAGCCTGGTTGGTTTTGTTTTTATCTCTGTATATGTCGATCCTTATGTTCCAAAGTACCGGTCTCCTAAAAACTGCCATTATCATACGCTCCCACATCTTTTGTCTCATCTCATTTTCGTCCGCTTATCCGGGGTCGGGTCGCGGGGGGAGCAGCTCAAGCAGGGGGCCCCAGACTTCCCTTTCCCGGGCCACATTGACCAACTCTGACGGGGGGATCCCGAGGAGTTCCCAGGCCAGTGTTGAGATATAATCTCTCCACCTAGTCCTGGGTCTTCCCCGAGGTCTCCTCCCCACTGGACGTGCCTGAAACACCTCCCAAGGAAGGCGCCCAGTGGGCATCCTTACCAGATGCCCGATCCACCTCAGCTGACTCCTTTCTAAGTAAAGGAGCAGCGGCTCTAATCCGAGTTCCTCACGGATGGCTGAGCTTCTCACCCTATCCCTAAGGGAGACGCCAGCCACCCTTCTGAGAAAACTCATCTCGGCCGCTTGTACCCGCGATCTCGTCCTTTCGGTCATCACCCAGCCCTCATAAACATAGGTGAGGATAGGAACGAAGATCGACCGGTAGATCGAGAGCTTTGCCTTGTGGCTCAGCTCTCATTTCGTTACAACGGTGCGGTAAAGCGAACGCAATACCGCCCCCGCTGCTCCGATTCTCCGGCCAATCTCACACTCCATGGTACCCTCACTCGCGAACAAGACCCCGAGGTACTTGAACTCCTTCACTTGGGCTAAGGACTAATTTCCTACCCGGAGTAAGCAATCCATCGGTTTCCTCCTAACATCTTTTGTCCGTAAATAAATTCATGCCCGTACGTAAAACACTAGCGACTCCTTCCGTAAATTTACGGAAGCACGGATACGAAAAACATACGTATGTGGAAACGAGGCGTTACACCGGGATCCCACCGGACGCGTATGCGCCGCGGAACGGCTGCGCAGCGGAACGGCTGCGTCCTCTGCCCTGCGTCCATTCCTACCGGGCGCGTAACGGCAGCGTAGCGCTGCCTTGCGAGCCAGCCGTATTCACGCGAGATCACGAGATCACGCGATAATCCTAAACCTAATGTACTCACCTTCCACTCCCAAAACTATTGCAATTAAATGCCACGCTTTGTCCTTTCTGACATTTTCCCTATAAAAAGGATGATTTGGTACATAAATGACTTCATGTTGCTGAACTTCGACAATGAGTCCCTCGTCGTCCATGTTGCCGACCCTCTGAGACCCACCGGTCATGACGTAATAATGTTGATGTGTAGTTACATGAGCTGAGTATTGTGTTTTATTTTGAAAATTTACTGGATGCTCTATGGCTTTTACTTTTCACTTCCTGCCCGGCTCGACCTGCTGTCGAAATTGACGCGGTTTAGCAGCGGCTCGCGGCAAAAATAGAATTGGACGGAAAGATAGCGCCGCAGCGCGGCGCGGCGCGGCGCGGCACGCCGCTCCTGGGACGCTGCTGAAACGTTCCGCGGCGCGCCCGGTGGAAATGGTCTCATTGATTATAGTGGAAGTGATCAGCAGCGGTGACCGCGGCGCAGCTGTCCCGCGGCGCGCCGCCAGGTCATTGCCTGGCGAGCCATAGCTCTGGAGATTGGATCTTCAGGTGAGAAATCAACAATGGTGGACTAAGTACCCAAACCATTAACCATAATGGGAAATAGACGAAATCAAGTCACATATAATCACACCATGTAGGTAGAAACCAGATTACTTGTAATATATATTTTTTTATTTAAGGCAAGGCAACTTCATTCATATAGCACTTTTAATTCATGAAGCAGACTCAAAGTGCTTCACATAGAAACATTCTCATACAATAAAATAAGTAAAAGGAAACACAGGCAAAGCTCAAAAATGCATTGTCAACTGTGCATTAACTGTCTCTCTGGTATCAGATCATGTATTAACTGTCTCTCTGGATTTAAGGAAAAATAACATTAAGTGTCTCGAGCACTCAAATAAAATACACTGGCTACTGAATCCAGCACAGCAATAACATCACTGTATTTATCCCGAGGGATAAAAAAAGTATATATATATATATATGCAAAAGAGTATACCAGAGAGGGATAATAACTAGATTATAGGTCATCATATAGGCTGAACCATATGGTTCTGCCATTGCACACTTAGTGGCGAATTGAAATATCGGCGTGCCTCTCAGGATCTGCACGGAGCTCCTGGACCAGATTGTGGCATACCCCCTGTTCTTGTCTCTGTTCATTGATGGGGTGCACCCAAACCCTTCGTCTTCTCCTTGCCCGCCTACAGCGCAGGAGAAGAAGGGCAGCCCCCCACTGTCTGGCAACAGTTATTTATTCTGTTGAAATAAAAAAACCTCAATAAAATGTAAAAGAGCTTGCTCAATTAAAATGGATAACTACTGGCTGCATACATGTAAATGTGTGGCTATGTTAAGGCTATATAGATGGATAGATAGATAGATAGATACTGTATTGGTCCCAATGGGGATCAATAAAGCCATCCAGGAGCTCAATACAATAAATACACACAATAACAATTGGCCTTAAAAGGTGACTGCACTCTATACCAAAAAGGCTTAATAGAAGGTCCTGCAGTTATTGAGATTGTTGATGCAGTAGATGAATAATGGCAAAATATAAAATAAATAAGAAATTACAGTAAATAAAACGATAAAGTGCCCTACAAACTAAGTTGATCTGATGCTTGAAAACATACTTTCACTTCGCAGATTATACATTTTTCAAATTATTCAGCCAAAAATATGGAAAATAAATAAACTAGGCTACAATAGGCTACTCACCCATTGCGTTTCGTCTCTTTGCTGCGGTTGATTGACAGGTGACTTCCTGATTTTATACTGCAGCGCGGCCGTCGCGCCGCCTCCTGTTGGTGCTAGGGGCGTGCTTTTGACGCGCGTAAAATACGCGACGCTGCGCTGCGGCGCCGGTGTGTGGAGGCCTTGCTGTTTCCCAAAGTGAAGGCTGCAGCCTTGCTAGGATGCGTCCTTGCTAGTCGCGTCCTATGGAGATGAGACTAGAGTGCTAGCTCGAGTGCTTCCTAGCGTTTGTAACGTCGGACTTTGGGAACGACTTGGTAGTGTGGAAGCGCTTCCGCTTCCGCTTTTTAATACTGCGTGTCCGCTTGTAAACACATGTGCGCTTATGAATAAAACATGGCAGCAATCAAGCTGATCGATATTTATTTGACTTTTGTCTGTTATGAATGCGGTCATGTCTCCTTCGCATGGAGCCTCTTTGGGGAAGTCACAAAAGCTTTGTTGTGGTTGATCGAATTGTCTTTATTAAAAGGAAAATCCATTCAATTTTTATAAAACTAAGTGAAATTGTCTGAGAACTTAATTCATGCATCACATTTACAGTACGGTTGATTACTATTATGCAGGGGGAAAAAGACAAAGAAAGAGATGATAAACGTGTATTTATTTGGATATATTATTTAACTGATCTGATTCATTCATTCATATATGCCTACAATCTACCAGTGCTTTGAACACATACGTATATCATATAAAATACAATTATATACGTTCATTAAAAAATACAAACATTGCAAATGATCGGTTGTGCATTAATTTTACAACATTGGATAGTGGCACTATCCCTTCCACCGGTAAACAAATGTTTGTGCGCCAGGCGCACAAAAGCCTCCGTTTGCTGGGCTGACCCTAAGAAAAACGATTCAACACAACCATAAATAGGTATACATAAATAATGTAATCTTGTGAGCGAGTAAATTGACATTGGTGACAGTGGTGTTTAACACCAGCTACGTCCATGCAAAATATAGCAACGTATCATTAAGTTGCAAAAACGTTTGAAAAGTGGCACAGGTCTTTAGGCTTGATTATTTGCATTAACATGATGAATCTATAAAAAGCAATACGGCACAAAATATTTCTGAAAACTAATATAACTTCACTTCGTTTGAACGTGTACTGCTCTGCCATTTTCAAGAACCCGCCCAGTGAACGCAGAGGATTGTGGGTAGTTTTGGCTCGTCTAGGATGCAGCGATGCATCCTTGAAAAATCTCGGAATTCTCAAAAACAAAGGACGCAAAAATGGCGCGGCTTTCGAGTGTCCTCAACATTGGAACAGTGCTTGTCGGCGTTCTATGACGTAGCGTCCTTAAAAGGGCGGCCGTTGAGCATGCTTCCTTGACATTGGGAAACAGCCCTTTAAGCCACTCTATTAGATTACAAGTAGCCTATAAATAAAGGTTTAATAAAAAACAAAAAAGCTTTTTGCAATCCACTTATTCCAACCACTAGATGGCAACAAAAGTCAACTCCATTACAGTCTCAAACATATTTAAACTGTTTGTAATGTAGCCTAGGCATAGGCCTACCTAATAATTAAATGCTCTGTTTTAGGGCTGTACGGTATGGACTAAAATGTTTATCACGGTATGATTTGAGGCATAGACGGTAACGGTATTATATCACGGTATGTTAATTGTATCTTCTAAGTTCTATATAAATGCTTCTGAAGGGTTAAATTACACTGCTGTTTAGGCAGCAAAACTGCATAGAAAAAATCCAAAAAATATTTTCTCAGGTTACTTCCATCACTGAAAAACACTAATGTTTAATAGTATGGATTTCGTATGGTTTTGGCATCTAAATTTGGCTGAAGTGTGTGCGGGCAGGTAACAGGTAGGTCCCTACACATAAAAAGAAGCACAAACAACTTAGTTTGCAAACCCGGAGTTTACTTGAAAAAAACTGTTTAACAAGCATTACCGGTAGGTCCGTGTAAACAGGCAAACAAGTCGATTGCCGAAAGCGCCGGAGTTCAGTTCAAGGAGGAATGTTTTGGAATAATTTATATAATTTATATTTATAAATATTATATAGCAAGGGTTGACACGTAAATGAAAGGACTCGCATAATAAAGTTACAGTTACAAAATATTTGTTTGGTACAATCAAGCATGGCACGTTGTTGACAGCAGACGCACTGCACACATGATTAACGCATCGAGTGAGAGAGATAGATGGTTCTCGTTTGTGTTTGCCCCAGCTGCGGAAAACAAATGAAAAGTTACACCCCAGAAACTTTACTGCCATCGCGGTACAATGACCGATCTCTGGTAGACCTTATTGTTTTGAATATGGACATTGAGACGCCAATCAAGATGCTGATGCAGAAGGATCACCATGTCTGCAGTGCTCATTTCGATAACGACGACTTCATCATTCCTGAAAGAGCTGCTGACCAAAAGAACCCAAAGAAAGTGTAATTGAAGAAGAATTGTATTCCACGAGTGCAGCAAGTGGCTACGGAAAGACTTGAGGTAAAGTTATTTGCTTATTTGTCGTGGTATATGATTTTTCACAATTGTTGTGGAGGAGGAAGAGTCATCCGAACGTTTAACAATTGTGGTCATATATTTGTGTAATAACGTTAAAATATTTTTAATATAGCCTACTCTGATTCTGTAGATTATAAGGTACATTTTCAAATGCAGCAAACTTATTTAAGTTTGCCATTAAACCATTGATCAAATCACAGCACATCATGCTAGCAATTGTTGGCTATTACCAGCATAAATATTATTGTTAACGTTAATGTGGGCAATTATCATACCTCCCTCGTCTTCCTCATCTCTCCTCACTGCTCCTCTCCCTCTGCCTCTGTTCATGAAGAATTTCCTGATGTCCATCTGAATCGTTTTTCAGAAGGCTAATGTGTAGTTTTACAGGACAGCTTCACAAAACAAAGGCCTATACTTTAACAGGGCTCTCATGTTTTGACAGACAATTATTCATCAATTGTGTGTGTGTGTGTGTGTGTGTGTGTGTGTGTGTGTGTGTGTGTGTGTGTGTGTGTGTGTGTGTGTGTGTATGAGAGAGAGAGAGAGAGAGAGAGAGAGAGAGAGAGAGAGAGAGAGAGAGAGAGAGAGAGAGAGAGAGAGAGAGAGAGAGAGAGAGAGAGAGAGAGAGAGAGAGAGAGAGAGAGAGAGAGAGAGAGAGGGCTGTACAACTGGCTAGCTGCCGGGGAAGCGGGAAAGGGGGAGTGCTGAGGGTGCTGCAGCACCCCAACCCCCCCTGGCGGGGGCTGTAACTGCAAGTGAAAAACGTTTTCTGAACGAATGAATACTTTTTTTTGGAGTAAAACTTTATCATACAACACCCTTTTTATATTTATCATATTATTTTTTCATTTTATAACATTGTCTGTGGAGGCTGACGTATGACACACAGCGCAGCAGATGCGCGAAAGATCGATAGAGCCATGCTGTAATCCAATTGGATGGTACGCCGGTAAATTGCAACATGAGAAGCGAATTTCAGATTTTTTAAATACTGGCCTCAATACGGAGGTAGATTTGTGTCTTTATTATGCAATCAAACAGAATAGGTTTGAGAGCAAAAATGTCCACACTGCAATCAAAAAATAGATTTGAGAGCAAAACGATCGACACTGCAATCAAAAAATGTTTTATTGCAAGTAAAATAAATGCGATAAAAAAATTATTAATGGGAATCCAAAAGTTCATCTCATCATCTCAGTAACAAGAGATCGTTGAACACAAATAGTCCTGTTGACTAGTAGCTACATGCACAACGTCATGCAGGCTAATAGGCAGCCTGGGCACATAACGTACCTATGACTAGGTAATTGAGCCAAGCTAGCAGCTACAGGCTGACAAAATAATGTGTATTTTTTAACCCATTACAACATCCACTGATCGTTAACCAAAAGCAATCTACATGCACCAGTTCAAACATAACATTCTTGCTATTATTATGACGGAAGACATACCTGCGCATTGATTTTCTGTCCTCTCAGCTCCCGAGTCCCGCTCTGTGTCATCATGGACTTCAAAACTCCCTCTCTCGTTACTAACTGTGGATGTTGCCAAGCTGTCACTCCGATCGAGACTGGCCAATAGAGACGTGTCTTACATCTTTTCGCTTTCTTTCGGTCCCGCCCACGAGATTCAGCTCAACAGCAAGCAAAGCTTTTGGATTCGCAAGCAAAACTTTTGGAGTCGCAAACAAAAATTTTGGATTTGCAAACAAAAACTTTTGGATTCCCATTAATAATTTTTTTATCACATTTATTTTACTTGCAATACAATTTTTTTTGATTGCAGTGTCGATAGTTTTGCTCTCACATCAATTTTTTGATTGCAGTGTGGAAAGTTTTGCTCTCACATCTATTTTTTGATTGCAGTGTGGAAAGTTTTGCTCTCAAACCTATTCTGTTGGATTGCATAATAAGGACACAAATCTACCTCCATACAAAAAAGCCAAACTTCAAAACAGCAGGCAGACAGCCGTCTCCCTGCCAGCGGCCCCCTGTCCCTCAGGGAGTTCAGAGCAGCTATGTAGCGGAGAAAAAGACAGCAATGCTAACCCCCCTCCGTCGGTCCTATGTTGGATTAATCCCTTACCTGCGGCACCACCAACTAACTCTGTTGGTGAAGAGCCCTGCCAGCCAAAGGAGTTTGACTTCCCAGCCAGGGGCTCTGGAAATGAAAACGTATTGTGTTTTTACGTTAAGTTGAATTTCTTTATTTTTACTTTAGTTATAATTAGTACAATTCCTAGGCTTTGACCCCTCAGTCATAGCAGCAAAAACATGTGTGTGTGTGTGTGTGTGTGTGTGTGTGTGTGTGTGTGTGTGTGTGTGTGTGTGTGTGTGTGTGTGTGTGTGTGTGTGTGTGTGTGTGTGTGTGTGTGTGTGTGTGTGTGTGTGTGTGTGTGTGTGTGTGTGCGTGCGCGTGTGTGTTATAGTTAAGTTCAAGTGCCTCGTTCTGTTGCTACCCGAATAGCGTAGCTGTGACTCTGTCAATAATAAATCGTCTTCTGATTAGAAATAAACCTGCATTCCATGTGTGATCTGTGAATCCGGTAGGCTACTATGCTGCTTTGATATTAAGCATGTTGGTGTTAAACATGTCTGTTGTAGTGTAAAACATTCTAAAACTGGTGTAAAATGTTAAGAATCACGTTAAGAATCATTTTTTACCCACCACTTTAAAAAATAAAAATAAATAAATAAAATCGAGTTTAATCATTATGGATTGTTACACGGGTCTTCTCAATGCCGTGGAACGCTCCGTTCACTTGCATGGGCTCTTCACAACTTTGCGGTGAATGCTAGATATAAATTGACCACTGTCAAGGAAATAAAGGACTTTTTGCCTATAATGACGTCTTTGGTATCACTCCTCAAGTAGTCCGGTAGCTTTTCAACTAGGGTTGCACCGAAATGAAAATTCTTGGCCGAAACCGAAACCGAATATACTGAAACAGTTGGCCAAAGGCCGAAACCGAATACCGAATGTGTCTTTTAATGTTTTTCATTCATTTTGCTTTAATTTTTCACCATTGCATAAATCAAACAATTAAATGTCCTTTATAAACTTTTTTGTCTTGCTTTTCTATAAAAAAAATCAATGACAAATTTGATACAAAATATTTGTTTAATACTGAACGTTTTCTCCCCTCCTGGAACCGTCACCTTATCGTGGTGGAGAGGTTTGCGTGTCCCTGTGAACCTGAGG
This sequence comes from Gadus macrocephalus, assembly GCF_031168955.1. Taxonomy (NCBI): domain Eukaryota; kingdom Metazoa; phylum Chordata; class Actinopteri; order Gadiformes; family Gadidae; genus Gadus; species Gadus macrocephalus. Next base: position 3,255,325 of record NC_082384.1, read on the forward strand.
GCTGTGTTGTCTGGAGCCTTGTGCTCCTGGTAGGGTCTCTCATGGCAGAGTGGTCTCAGGCGAGGGGCCAGACTAAGAATGGTTCAAAAATCCTCAATGAATAACGGAAATAGAGGAGATGTGACCCGGCCCGGAGGAAGCCCGGGGCCCCCGTCTGGAGCTAGGCCCAGACGGAGGGCTCGATGGCGAGCGCCTTGTGGCCGGGTTTGCCACGGAGCCCGGTCGGGCAAAGCCCGAACAAACTACGTGGCACCCCCCCTCTCTTCATCTCATGGGCCCACCACCTGTGGGAAGACCCGTTGGGGTCGGGTGCGCAGCGAAGGTCAGGGGTCTCGACGGACCAGACCCGGGCGGCAGAAGCTGGCTCTGGGGACGTGGAACGTCACCTCGCTGTGGGGAAAGGAACCGGAGCTTGTGAGGGAGGTGGAGCGCTATCAGTTAGATCTGGTGGGGCTTACCTCCACGCACAGTCTCAGCTCTGGTACCGTACTCCTGGATAAGGGTTGGACTCTATTCTTCTCCGGAGTTGCCAAGGGCGTGAGGCGCCGGGCGGGTGTGGGGATACTCATAAATCCCCGGCTGAGCGCCGCAGTGTTGGAGTTTACCCCGGTAGACGAGAGGGTCGCCTCCCTGCGCCTAAGGGTTGTAGGGGGGAAAACTCTGACTGTTGTTTGTGCGTATGCACCAAACAGCAGCTCAGAGTACTTGGCCTTCTTGGAGACCCTGAATGGAGTCCTGTATGGGGCTCCAGTAGGGGACTCCGTAGTTCTGCTGGGTGACTTCAACGCCCACGTGGGCAACGATGGAGACACCTGGAGAGGCGTGGTGGGGAGGAACGGCCTCCCTGATCTAAACCCGAGCGGTCGTTTGTTATTGGACTTCTGTGCTAGTCATGGATTATCCATAACAAACACCATGTTCGAACATAAGGGTGCTCATAAGTGTACCTGGTACCAGAGTACCCTAGGCCGAAGATCAATGATCGATTTTTTTTTTCGCATGTTTTGGACACTCGGGTAAAGAGAAGGGCGGAACTGTCAACCGACCACCATCTGGTTGTGAATTGGATCAGGGAATGGGGGAAATTTCCGGATGGACCTGGTAAGCCCAAACGCGTAGTGCGGGTGAACTGGGAACGTCTGGAGGAGGCCCCCGTCCTAGGTATCTTCAACTCACACCTCCGGCTGAGTTTTTCTAGCATTCCTGTGGAGGTTGGGGGCATTGAGCCGGAGTGGGCGGTGTTCAAAGCCTCCATTGCTGAAGCTGCGGTGGCTAGCTGTGGCCTCAGGGTCTTAGGCTCCTCAAGGGGCGGTAACCCTCGGACACCGTGGTGGACACCGGTGGTCAGGGAAGCCGTCCGATTGAAGAAGGAGGCCTTCCGGGATATGATATCCTGGAGGACTCCTGACTCGGTTGCAGGGTACCGACAGGCCCGAAGGGCTGCAGCTGCTGCCGTGTCGGAGGCTAAGCAGCGGGTGTGGGAGAAGTTCGGAGAGGCCATGGAGAAGGACTTTCGGTCGGCACCAAAGTGTTTCTGGAAGACTATCCGGCACCTCAGGAGGGGGAAATGGGGAACCGTCCAAGCTGTGTACAGTAAGGATGGGACTCTGTTGACCTCTACTGAGGAGGTCGTCGGACGTTGGAAGGAACACTTTGAGGAACTCCTGAATCCGAATAACACGCCCTCTATGTTGGAGGCAGAGCTCGAGGTTGATGGTGTTTCGTCGTCAATTTCCCTGGTGGAGGTCACTGAGGTAGTCAAACATCTCCGCAGTGGCAAAGCCCCAGGGATTGATGAGATCCAGCCAGAAATGCTAAAGGCTCTGGGTGTTGAGGGGCTGTCATGGTTGACACGCCTATTCAACATCGCGTGGGAGTCGGGTACAGTGCCAAAGGAGTGGCAAACCGGGGTGGTGGTTCCCCTGTTCAAAAAGGGGGACCAGAGAGTGTGTGCCAATTACCGGGGTATCACACTTCTCAGCCTCCCTGGTAAAGTCTACTCCAAGGTGCTGGAAAGGAGGGTTCGGCCGATCGTCGAACCTCAGATTGAAGAGGAACAATGCGGTTTTCGCCCCGGACGTGGAACTACGGACCAGCTCTTCACTCTCGCAAGGATCCTGAAGGGGGCCTGGGAGTATGCCCATCCGGTCTACATGTGTTTTGTGGATCTGGAGAAGGCGTATGACCGGGTCCCCCGGGAGAAACTGTGGGAGGTGCTGCGGGAGTATGGGATAAGGGGGCCTATCCTCAGGGCCATCCAATCCCTGTACTCCCAAAGCGAGAGCTGTGTTCGCGTCCTCGGCAGCCAGTCAGTTTCGTTCTCGGTGGGTGCTGGGCTCCGCCAGGGCTGCGCCTTGTCACCAATCCTGTTTGTGATATACATGGACAGGATATCGAGGCGTAGTCGTGGTGGGGAGGGGTTGCAGTTCGGTGGTCTGAGGATCTCGTCACTGCTTTTTGCAGATGATGTGGTCCTCATGGGATCATCGGCCTGTGACCTTCAGCACTCACTGGATCGGCTGGCGGCCGAGTGTGAAGCGGCTGGGATGAGGATCAGCACCGCTAAATCTGAGGCCATGACTCTTAGCAGGAAACCGATGGATTGCTTACTCCGGGTAGGAAATGAGTCCTTAGCCCAAGTGAAGGAGTTCAAGTACCTCGGGGTCTGTTTCGCGAGTGAGGGTACTATGGAACGTGAGATTGGCCGGAGAATCGGAGCAGCGGGGGCGGTATTGCGTTCGCTTTACCGCACCGTTGTAACGAAAAGAGAGCTGAGCCGCAAGGCAAAGCTCTCGATCTACCGGTCGATCTTCGTTCCTATCCTCACCTATGGTCATGAGGGCTGGGTGATGACCGAAAGGACGAGATCGCGGGTACAAGCGGCCGAGATGAGTTTTCTCAGAAGGGTGGTTGGCGTCTCCCTTAGGGATAGGGTGAGAAGCTCAGCCATCCGTGAGGAACTCGGATTAGAGCCGCTGCTCCTTTACTTAGAAAGGAGTCAGCTGAGGTGGTTCGGGCATCTGGTAAGGATGCCCACTGGGCGCCTTCCTTGGGAGGTGTTTCAGGCACGTCCAGTGGGGAGGAGACCTCGGGGAAGACCCAGGACTAGGTGGAGAGATTATATCTCAACACTGGCCTGGGAACGCCTCGGGATCCCCCCGTCAGAGTTGGTCAATGTGGCCCGGGAAAGGGAAGTCTGGGGCCCCCTGCTTGAGCTGCTCCCCCCGCGACCCGACCCCGGATAAGCGGAAGAAAATGAGATGATGATGAGATGAACGTTTTCTAACATTCCAGCAGACATTATCGCAAGAATTTAAGAACAATGTACCTTTTAAATAAATGAGTAAAACAATATATATTTTTTTTAAATAAATAATAAAAATGTTTGGCGTATTATGTTCGGCCTTTTCACTCCTCCCGAACATGTTCGGTGGCCGAATATTCGGTGCATCCCTATTTTCATTCAACCCCAGCGTCTTCGGTTGCTATGCGACGTCAACGTCTTTGGCGGACTATTCAGTGTTTCCCCCACGTTCACACAGCAGCGGCGCGTTGCCGCTGCTGAATTTTCTCCGCCGCTGCAATAAAAATCCTTCTCCTAATTATTATTATTTTTTTTACGTAGATCCTTTTATAAAATGTACAGCGCGTAATGTCAATGGCGCAGCACGCGGCACAGCGTCACGTAACCAAGATCAAAGAAAAAAAATACACAGCGAGTGTGGCAGTTGTTGGCAGTAGGATACCCTACACGGTTGCAAAGTTACATTGACTCTAGCAGTAGCGAGTGAAGCGGAAGATCGAAGAAAGAAGGAAAGAGAGAGACAGACAGAGAGAGAGAGACAGACAGAGAGAGAGAGAGAGAAAGTAAGTTGCTAAAATGTGTCGCTACATGACCACCAGTGTTAAAGGGTTAGGGCTAACCCAATCATTTTATTGTATTTATAAACCGCAACCTCCGTGCCGTTTTTCCTCTAGTATTGTGTGTGTGTGTGTGTGTAGGCCTATGTGTGTGTGTGCGTGTTGTCGCTCTTTTTGGGATCACTCATAGCCTTTATAGGAGCTTATATCCAGTCAGGAATTTATAGCCTAGGTATTTTCGGGAACTTTGAAAAATGAATCCATACTGTTAGATCCGATGTTGTTCTTTATTGCCATATAAAATCCGTTTTCATCGCGTATTTTAGTTAGGGATTTATGCTAATCGCCTGTAAGCATGTGGTCATTAGCATAAATGCAGGGAAAAAACCTAAGGACTTCTTAAAAGATCATGAATAGTTTATATTATGTATAACTTATATTTATTTTATAATTTTCTCATCACTTTTTGACTCCCAAGACTAAGAAGAAGTGTTTTGAGCAATAACAAGCTTATCATCGCTCTCTTGTCCTCTTCCCCTGACTCTCACTGTCTCACAAAGGAGCTGAGCTCACCTGAGGTCTATTTGTAGTGCTAAGGCTCACACTGATTGGTATTCAATTAGCTATCAATTATTATTTTTCATGTGTGTGAGTCTGTGTTCTTTTCAAATTTTAGTTAGGTTTATAATTTAAAAATATGTGTTTTGCCCATTGTTGCAGGAGATTTCATTTTTGAACAAAGTGTCTTATGTAAAAAACAGTTATGCTTTGGGCATAGCAACCATGTTTAGTGTTTAAGCATTAGGCAAAAATCTGTAAATAAATTGTGCAAATTATATTTGCATTTTTTGTTTAAATATTACTATACAAAAATAAAAAAATCTGTAAATGAAGACACAAAAGGCAAAGTTACAACACCAATAATCCCATCTACAGTAATACACAGGACTGTTTGAATAGGATTTAAGTGCATATTCTCCTCTCAAAGTGCACCAGATTCATGCATTCCAATGCAAAGGGTACAAAAAAATTCGGCCGGGGGGACATGCCCCCGGACTCCCCTAGAGGGATCGGGGACCACACCACCGCTGCTGAAAAAAATCCTGCGGGAAACACTGCTATTTCTCTGCTGATCAACACTACGAATGCTGGTAACAAATAAATTGTAACAAGCCACACCATGTGAAGTCTTTTTTCGTTTTGGCACGTAGCCGTGTAATAAGCGGGATAATGTATAGAACGTCGCCGGTCGAATTTAAGCCCCTTCAGTGGAAGCAATTCCACCCTCGCTGCGCGTCGGTGTCCTGTTCGCCCTGTCTGGGCTTATTTTCCCGATAATGACCGGCATTCTATACATTATCCCTTACTTATTACACGGCTCTTCTCAATGCTGTAGACGACATTCGTATTCGGATTATTGTCATGTTGTTGTCATGGCTACCCGAGAGGACGCTGGCGTTGTTTGTTCGCCGCTTCCCTCATCACGACTTTTTGACTGATAAAATAGTTTTCCTGTGCTTTTTTTTCACTTTTATTTTTTCACTTTTAACAAGCTATTGTTACGAGCCCTTCCAGTTTTTCGGGACATTGATTTTTAGACTCACCGGCATTGTTAGCTGGGTAGCTAGGCATCTAGCTGTTTCTGACGTCTTCCAACTGTCAATCTTGCCTCACCGGGAAAAGAGCCATCTGGTTCCAACAACCTATATCGCCTTGCCGGACAACTTTTATCCACTCGCCTCCCGATCCCTGCTAGTGGGTCCCCCTCGCTCATCTATCGAGTGGCGGCTAACGCTAGGCTGCTCCGTCGGCCAGACCTGGTCACATCCATCCTCCTCACTCTGCATGGTCTCCTCCCAGTCAGTCTTTTCCCTGGTCCATCTCCTCCTGTCTTGCTGTGGGTAATCCTGGTCTACACCGCTGTCATCCATCTCTGTGCACCGGGCCCGCTAGCCGCTATCGCTGAGCTGTTGCTCCCTTCGCCCGGCAGCATCATGCTCACCTATTCGCCTGCACAGCTGTTTGGTATTTTCAACTACTCCCTCCCATCATCCATCTCAGTCATGAAACAACTTGGGCCCTTTCCCATTCCTTTGCTCTGTCTCAACCCTACATCTCAACCCTAACCCTCATTGCTCAATCTCATTGCTACCCCTCATTGCTACCCCTTAACGGTCCCCTACCAAATGGGACAACCCTACCCTGTGACGTCATCATGGCCTCCCCGTGCCCCCTAGCAGATAACCAGACCCCTGGTAATGTTACAAGAGACAGACTGGCTGCCATTGTCTCGGGCAACGAGCAAGACCCATTGTAAAGATGTTTAACCTGAAATGGTATTTATATTTTGTAATTGGCCCGGCCTGCCAGACTGGCCACACTCACACTGGCAGATTTGAGCACGGATAGGTGCTAAAACAGCCACGGCCACGGCCAGAAGGCCTAGTGTGAGTGCCCCCTTAGATAATAATCGGTTAAGAACAAGAACACTTTAGAAGAAACCCTTTATTTAAATAAGAAACACTGAACCACACATCTAAAAATACACACAAACACACACCTAAAAATACACACACACACACACACACACACACACACACACACACACACACACACACACACTCTCTCTCTCTCTCTCTCTCTCTCTCTCTCTCTCTCTCTCTCTCTCTCTCTCTCTCTCTCTCTCTCTCTCTCTCTCTCTCTCTCTCTCTCTCTCTCTCTCTCTCTCTCTCTCTCTCTCTCTCTCTCCTCTCTCTCTCCTCTCTCTCTCTCTCTCTCTCTCTCTCTCTCTCTCTCTCTCTCTCTCTCTCTCTCTCTCTCTCTCTCTCTCTCTCTCTCTCTCTCTCTCTCTCTCTCTCAGCTTTTGAGAGAATGGTGGAGAATCACATCTTCTCCACCATTTCGCCAACTTTGCCTCGCTCTCATGCCTCGCCTGCCCCCTGGCACTCTCCTCTTGGAAGGGGTGTCTGGGGTGGTGGAAGAGGTGCCTGGGGTGGAGGAGCATGAGGGAGAGGTGGGGGGGGGCTGGTGGCAGTGGACTCAACGAAGTCCTGAAAGAAAACGAATAAGAAGGAATTAGGAATTATATGCCAGAACTGGTTGATATGGCCATATGTTATGTACAATATATAATAGCTATGTACACAATATAGTACTGCCAAAAAATACATTGATTAACCATGTAATATTACTAATATAATATAATATCTTAGTATAATAATACTTATAGAATATTACTAATATAATATATATATGAGTAGGTATATATTACTTATAGATTATTAATAATTAATAACTAATAATATTACTAATATTACTTTCTATATTAGCTAAGAGTTTATTGTTTACTGTTTACTGTTTTTTGTTTACTTTTTATAGTTAGTTAGTTAAGAGTTTATTGTTTATCTTATCTTATATTATAATTATTGTTTACTGTTTACTTTTTATTTTACTTTTTATAGTTATCTTAGAGTGTATTGTTTATCTTATATTGTATATAATTTAATATTGTGTTGCGTTTCTTTCTGTAAGCTACTGGACAATCAATTTCCTTGAGGGAGTCATCCCAAAAGGATCAATAAAGCCTAATCTAATCTAATCTAATCTAATCTAATATAATATAATATATTAGTATAGTAAAGCTTATTTTTAACCTGGAGTCACTAGAACATGGAAGATCTGGATATCATACGACATGATATCCAGCCCGGTCGTATGAGCCCGGTCTGCAGCCCGGTCGATGGCCGGGCTGCAGAGCTCGTGATCGGGCATGCATCCCGGCCGAGAACCGGGGTCGGGCGGCCTGCGCAAGTCGGCCGGGGACTTTAGCGATCTTCCGCGAAAATCGGCCACAGACTTCCGAGAGTCCGCGGCCGGGCTTCGAAGCTCGCGGCCGGGCTGCAGAGTATAATTAATAAAATAATTACTAGTTAATTACAGAGAAAGTACTTACATTTGTGTTTTTCCAATCCTGTCGCATCTTTTTGTCCTCCATCTTGTCTAGGATATTTCTTGATTTTCCGTTTTCTCGCAAGGTATTGTGGGAGCAAGTCACAACTGAAGCGCTTTGAGGGTGCCCATCGAAAATCTCAATTTTGAGGGGATGTTAGCCCTCCCTCCTACCCCTTAAGCTACAGTTAAACAGTAATGGGACATTGCTCCACGGTGCGTGCACGCACAACAGCGAGGGCTAGGGCTGAGATTTTCTTTGGAGCAAAGGAATGAGATTCAACCTTGGACTCCTACGTCGTCGCTGTTACATCCACAGGAGCTCCCGCCGTGGATTTGTTTTGTCCCAGCACGGACTCTGCATCCCATTCACCCGGTCACCTGCACGCTCCGTCACGCCCCTACCGCGGCATCAGGACTCACCAGGCAGGTGAGCTCCCCTCTGTCCTCCCGCACAGCTATCCTGGCTAACCTCAGACCTCTCCATCGTGCCCCAATCCCACCACCCTCTGGCTGTGTCAACTTTGCCCTCCTCAACACCCGTTCACTCACCAATAAAGCCCCCATCATACATGAACTCATCCTTGACAATAACCTTGACTTCCTTCTACTTACTGAAACCTGGCAACAACCCAATGATTCTTTCTCCCTCAACCAAGCATCTCCCCCCGGTTTCAACTACATCGCCAAACCCCGCCCCTCTTGCCGTGGAGGTGGTCTCGCGCACGGGCGTAGCGGACGCGGGGTACGCGGGGGACATGTCCCCCGCACTTATCGTATCTGTGCCCTCTGTCCCCCGCACTTTTTACAGCCATTACAACCATTAAATTCATTTTTAACACGTGTAAACACGTTTTTCCGAGCCGCCTTTGAACGCACCATGAGCAGGCGGTGCCAGGTGGGAAACACCGCTGTCTAACCTGTCTTGTTGTAATTTCAATCACAGAGACGTTGATTCAGCTCTGTTTCAAGCATGTTCAGCAAACCAGCAGCCAAGAGGCAAAGAATTTGACCTTGTTTTTTCCAAACAAACCGTGTAAGTTGAGTAATGCTGTTGCATGTTGTTTAACTAAATGATGACCAACTAATAGATGTCAATATATCAAGTTAAGCTAGTTAACAATTGTTAACTGTTACCTATGTTAAATCGCTTGCTAGGTGCAGAGGTGATAGTAACTTGTGACAATTACTCTGTTACATTTACTTGAGTAACTTTTTGGATAAATTGTACTCTTAAGAGTTGTTTTACTGCAAAATACTTTCTTACTTATATTATTCTAAAGGAGCAATACTCCTACTTGGCTACTCTACCACCTAGCAATAAACCCACTCCTCGCATTTCTGCACAGAACTTGTGCTCACGGTTGTTTTGCACATATTTTTTAATCTTCATACAATAGAAAGAGCAGGGTCAGGGAGGAGACAGTGGACCAGAATCCAGCAGCAGCAGGAATGAACAGGGAGGGTATTCACAGCTTTCTCCTCACAGGTGAGGAGAAATTATCTGTAGGATAAAAGTGACTTTGCGATTAATTTCCACAGCTACGTCACCACTACTATTCTTAATGCTATTTACAAGTTTTGCTTTGAACATTTATTATCTATATCATTGCTATAACTGGCTAAGGAAATGTCTATAGGATAAGAGTGACTCTAAGATTAGTTTAGTTTACATTCAAAGAGACTTTTTGTTTATTATTTATTTGCTGATATTATTTGACTATTATTTTGGCACATCTGTGTTGTCATAGTTGACGACGGAAAATGTAAACTAGCTACATCTTCATGTCGATATGTTTATTGTTGTCACTTTCACTTGTCACTTCTTGCCATTAAATTAAATTATGTGGCTTATTACCCTGTCACTTCCATTCCATTTTGGTGCTGATAATTTGAAACAGGAATGGTGTTTTACAGAACTTTTCGTGTTCAGTGTTGTCATGTGGCACGAGGGTGGTCATTCTGTGTAAACTCAACCAGAGTTTGGCAGCTTTAGATTTTAACTTTAGATTTTGATAGTAGCCTACATCATTTTAAAGAACTAAAGTCGGTTCCCTGGTGCTGTGCTGTTTGTGGTTATGTAGCCACTAAGGAGGTGCAACTGAATGCGAGAGGCTGATAAATCACTCAATAGAACTCTGAACAACTCTGACCAGGGGCTACGCCCCTGGTCTCACGTCATACATAAAGAGACCTATAAATCAATAAATAAAAAGAATAAATAGAATACAGTACGACATATTTAACCAATAGATCACAACAGGCTGTGGTATGTGCTCATTATACCACTGTTAAGGGGCGTTGTCCGGCCCCGACCCGCAGCGGAGGGCCGGCGACCCCCTTCACAGTGGTATAATGAGCACATGCCACTGACTGAAGTGATCTATTGCTTTTATACAACGGTTACTATTATGGCAAAACGAAAGTCATAGACACACTACATTTAAAAAAACAAACAAGAAAGTCAAAGTAGCTGTTTTATTAAAGAATACAAAAAAGTAGTCCCTCCTGGCTGCCTTCAAAATGCACGACGGTCGCTATGCAACAAACTTTAGCGTCCCTCCGAGTGACGGCTCGGCTAGAGCGGTTTGCCAGCAATTTATCCTATGGAGCAGTTCACTCGCCGTGTGCCTAAGCTTTCGTTAGTCTCTCCATCGCCTTGCTCACTCCCAGAGTAACAACATTTACACCCTCTCAATCATTCAACATATTTTCTACTTTGTAACTGTTTCTATCAGGCGCGGAGTGATATGCAAACTTTCACAAAATGATTGGGCGTCATAGCAGTTATGTATACGCTCATTATACAACAGTTAGGAACCAATCAGATCGCTGGATTTAAGCCACCCGTTGTATAATAATAAATATATAACAACAATAACAACAATAACCCCTCCCCCTGCCCTCCACTTAAGGCACATTTAAGTGTCCGACACCCTCCCCTCCCTCCCAGACAACAACCCCTTCTGCCCACATATATCTAAATAGCAGCAGGTCCAGGAAGGTAAGCATAATGAGGAATGAGTATGGAGTAATGAGAATGGGAGTGATTCTCAGATTTTTCCATGCTACACAGAACGAAATGTAAACCCATGCAAATAAAGACTTCATGGTCATAATAATTTAAATATCATTAATCTCCTGAGTGTGTAGGGTGGTATTCTATTTTTTTCAACAGGGCTGCATCCAGTCACTTGACCGTTATGGTTGCTATGGTGGTTGCTATCGACCGCCCCCTCTAATCCTTACATGGCTCTAAAAACCACGTGGCAAAGGAGCTGCCGTCAATTGTGTTGTTTTTGTCGTAAACTAGGGTCCGATGTTAAAAAATAGACAGATATTCCAAGGTATCCTTAAAAGGCAGCTCGGATGTTTTTATTTTCTGCAGTTTAGACTTCTACTATCACCTATTTTTGAAAGCAAAACACCAAGCTCATTGATTTAACGAGGCAGGGTTATTTGAAACAATGAGTTTGCTTCCTATTTATGTCGAATATACACCCCTACTGTCCACAAGCATCCCCCCCCCCCTCCCCATATGGATTTGGAAAATTGTTGCCACGTCCCAGTGGTGGAGGTATCATATATATGAAAGAGGGCATTCAATTATACTATAATGATCAATAAGGAGGCCGAAGCACTAAAGGAGGTGATGCAATAGGTGACTGAGTCGACAACATTTAAGTAAGCTGTACCTTGAAGTCTCTTATATATCAAAGGGGGTCTCAAAGGACGCATACACTTCAACCTGTGGCTCCAGCCCTACAGGAAATGACTCAGCAAGTGCTCCATCTCGTTGCACCTGCACCCAGCGGCTGGCTTGCAAGATTTTGGCCTGAAGTTCTTCCCAGACCTACACCCTAGCCATCCAACATGCATATCTGAGATTCAGGCGTCTCTTTAATAATGACAAAAAGTTATGAGAGAAATACACATTAACTTTTTGTTATCTCATAAGCGGCTTGGTGCCGGCTCTTTTTGACCTTTTGACCCCAGACTTGAAAAACGTGGCCACAGGCCAGCTGTGTCTACACACCTTAAGCCACAAATGTACACCTCCATCCCACAAAAAATGGGGACTAGAAACTAACCTAACTACATTTACTGTACTGTTGGAGGTCACGCCCCTTTTCCGGCCTTTTCGAGATAGCTAGGGATGCTAAAATGTTCTAGCCCTTAGAGAAAAAAGTTTTCCCAAATGGACTGTCATTTGGACAAAGCCCCTCAGAAGTGTTGCCTGCAAGACCTAATGGTTCAGAATGTGGTGGAAAAACAGTTTTTGAGATAGGAAGGTCCTACCGCCCTGAAATTCGAATACCTTATTCTAGGGCCTAACTGGGACCCCCGCACCGAAACTTGGCCCGGTCGGACCCCGAGTGCAGGAAGGGGAAGCCTGGACTTTCATAATCCTCGCTCGTGAATGTGAGAGGATGTTTGGTCGGATGTCATGACGAAGAATCATAATGTGAATGGGAAAATTCTATAAATGTCTTGATTTGATATCATCTTTCGTCTCAACACTTCTGCTGCAGCCACTTAAAGTCTCACTCCGAGAACCTTAAAATATGAATCAATCCATTAGAAGTATGAAAATATCTTTCCGGTGGCGTAACGGGGCAAACAAGGTGTCCTTTGACATCTACGTTTCGAGGCGATTGCAACAGTGCCACACCTGATCAAATTTGAATATGTTTCGGGGTAGTAATTAGCTGTCAATTTTGGAGGCCTTTATCAATAATGACCAGCTATAGATTTGCTTCCCGATGGAGATTTTTGACAAATTACTTGTTATTTAGCATCTACACGTTAAGCTGAGTCCAATGAGATCAAGCTCGCCCTCTTGCCACACCGAGATCATGTCCTAGACCATAGGTGTACCATGTAAAATACATGTTACCATTTGCTAGAGTGTCATGCTTGGTGTCATTGGACTCAGCTCAACGTGTAGATGCTAAATAACATGTCATTCGTCACAAATTTCTATCGGGAAGCAAATCAATAGCTGCTCATTATTGATTAAGGCCTCCAAATTCGACAGCTAATTACTACCATTAAACATGTTCGAATATGCTCATGTGTGGCAGCGTTGGATCGCCTGGAAGCGTAGATGTTGAAGGAGACCTTGTTTGCCCTCTTACGCCACCGGGAAGATATTTACATACTTCTGCAATCAGACTAATGAATTGATTCAGCTATTCCCCCAGAAGTCTGGGGTCAAAAGGAGCCGGCACCACGCCGCTTATGAGACAACAAAAGTTAATGTGTATTTCTCTCATAACTTTTTGTCATTATTAAAGAGAGCAGTGTTGTGCCCGAACGCGTTCATTGAACGGTAGTTCATGAACTCGTTCATATTTTGGGCGAACGTGAACTGAACGTACTGTATTACTGCCTGATGAACGTTACTGTGAACTCGTTCATTCTGGTGCCTGTGAACGGGACGCTAGCTTAGTTGAACTTCGTTCAATATGGGGGTTATTTGTTTATCAACACGGCGGATGCGCGCACAGAACGCCGTGTTGTTTGACCGGTTGCCATGCTAATCTCCGTGTGGTTAATTTGAAGTTGCGGTGAGTTCAGTTTACTGTTACATTAAACTGTGATCAGAAAATGCGGTTATATGCTATATACCCTATATAAATATGGTCGATAGGGTTTAAATGTGGTCGAGAGGGGTTTACATGTTTATATGTGGTTGATAGGGTTTACATGTTTAAATGTGTTTGAGTGTGGTCGCTAGTTTTTACATGTGGTCGATAGTGTTTAAATGTGGTCGATAGTGTGTAGGTGTGGGCGAGAGTGTTTAAATGTGGTCGATGGTGTTTGGATGTGGTCGATAGTGTTTAAATGTGGTCGATAGGGTTTACATGTTTAAATGTGGTCGATAGTGTTTAATTGTGGTCGATAGTGTTTAATTGCGGTCGATAGGGTTTACATGTTTAAATATGGTCGATAGTGTTTATATATGGTCGATAGGGTTTACATGTGGTCAATAGGGTTTACATGTGGTCCATAGTGTTTAAATGTGGTCCATAGTGTTTAAATGTGGGCGATAGTGTTTAAATGTGGTCGATAGGGTTTACGTGTGGTCCATAGTGTTTAAATGTGGGTGATAGTGTTTAAATGTGGGCGATAGTGTTTACATGTGGTCGATAGGGTTTACATGTGGTCCATAGTGTTTAAATATGGTCGATAGTGTTTAAATGTGGTCGATAGTGTTTACATGTGGTCGATATTGTTTAAATGTGATCGACAGTGTTTAAATATGGTCGATAGTGTTTAAATATGTTCTTTTCCCTCACTCTCCACCTCATCCCTAACTCTCCACCTCAAGCTGGTGTGTAGTGAGCGTTCTGGCACCGATTGGCTGCCGTGCATCACCCAAGTGGGTGCTACATATTGGTGGTGGTTAGTGAGGTCCCCCCTTCACTTTAGGCGTCTTTGAGTGTTATTAATTATTATTATTCTTCATGTTTAACCTCTGTTTTCCTTTTATTCCTAGTCTGTTTTACATAGTTTTGAATGATGACAATATGCTCTGTAAGGTGACCTTGGGTGTCTTGAAAGGCGCCTCTAAATTAAATGTATTATTATTATTATTATTATTATTACCCTATAGTATCTGTCGTATAAAGGCTGGGACGAATTTCCAATTCTAAATATGTACACTTTATGTTGAAAGTATTGCAACGCCGATTCCCATTGAAACGAATGGCGGGGTGATTATTTTTCAAAACGATAGCTGTTAAATTGTGGAAAAATGAATTCAACTGTTATCAGACAACGCGGTTATATGCTTTAGACCCTGTAGTATCTGGTGTAAAGGCTGAGACGAATTTCGAATTATGAATATGGACAATCCATGACGTTAATTCTCTGGCTCATAGCTCAGCGGACTAGAATGCCTCATTGCTTGTTGGCCGGAAACGGAAAAGGGGGCTGTTTACGTTTGGTTGTAGTCTTTTCACTCGGTTCTCCGTGTCAACAGTAGGGATAGAACCGAGCAAAAAGACTACAACCAAACGTGAACCCCCCCGCCTTTACGTTTCCGGCCAACAAGCAATGAGCCTTCCAACATAAATCAATGGGATTTACAAAATGCGCTAAATGTGCAATAAAACACGATAGAAACTGTATTTCGCTACGATTCTTGATTCAACTACTCTATTTCATCCTAGACAAACCACAAAGCGGGCTCAATGTTCAAAATACCGGAAAAAACGAATAGCTCACAGCAACATATTGAAAAAAAGAACTATGAACTAGTTCATTTTTTGGAACTGTGAACTTAGTTCAAAATGTTGAATTATGAACGTTGAACTGAACTAGTTCATTTTAAAATTTGTGAACTGAACTTTGAACTAGTTTATGTAGAAAGTGAACTTTCCCAACACTGAAAGAGAGGCCTGATTCTCAGATATGCAGGTTGGATGGCTACGGTGTAGGTCTGGGAAGAACTTCAGGCCAAAATCTTGCAAGCGAGCCGCTGGGTGAGGTGCAACGAGATGGAGCACTTGCTGAGTCATTTCCTGTATGGCTGGAGCCACAGGTTGAAGCGTATATGCGTCCTTTGAGACCCCCTTTGATATATAAGAGACCCCAAGGTACAGCTTACTTAAATGTTGTTGACTCAGTCACCTATTGCATCACTTCCTTTAGGGCTTCGGCCTCCTAATTGATCATTGTAGTATAATTGAATGCCCTCTTTCATATATATGATACCTCCACCACTGGTACGTGGCAACAATTCTCCAAATCCATATGGGGAGAGGGGGGGTGATGCTTGTGGACAGTAGGGTTGTACACTAGACATAAATAGGAAGCAAACTCAGGAGAAGGAATGACCTCTCATAAATATTTATCCAAAATCCAATGGAAAAACCTGTTGGCTTTTTGTCAAGGGAACCCAGGGCGACGCTCACTTCCGGGTTGGCCAACATACTTCATCCCTCCACCACGCTATATTGTAAAAACACATGTTCAAGTTGAATGATAATGCATGAATTTATTCTTTATTCTGCCATAGTATTTAAGGGGGGAGGGGGGGGGCATACAAGTCTTTTGGCCAGAGTGGATCCAGATCTGTTCCGGAGCATTTCAGCACCTCGGGCAACAGCGCAGGGTTGCCAGGTCCTGCAAAAAACTTCCTCCTGCCCACATACCGTTCAAAATCCACCCAAAATGTCCTTAGAAGCAGCCCAAATAAAAAAGATATTCCACTTTGGCCGATGTTTTGAAAGTAATAATATTTGAGGGAATATTTTTTGTTGTTGTTTAAGCAGCGAAATGCAGTGTGTGTGTGTGTGTGTGTGTGTGTGTGTGTGTGTGTGTGTGTGTGTGTGTGTGTGTGTGTGTGTGTGTGTGTGTGTGTGTGTGTGTGTGTGTGTGTGTGTGTGTGTGTGTGTGTGTGTGTAACACGCTATTTTATGTTGAAATGCAACGTAATCCAGTGTTCACGAAAACGTACACTGTCAACGTATGCTTTTGGCGACTGGGTTGGCTCTCAGCTATACGTGTTTCTAACAAGATGATATCATTAAAAGTTACATAAAGTAACGGTTTAATAACGCAAACGCAGGAAACACGTGAGCTGCCAGTTTAGCGAAAGCAGCGTCCCTAGCAACCTGACATCGTTGAAACATGCGAGCGAGCCGATAAAATCTTCCTAATAACTATAAAACTAAAGATCAGACACAATCACTGACTAAAGATTATGCAAGTAAAAAGTATATTTCTCGCTAGAAATGTTAGAAACACGTTTAACGGTGATTCGGTCCTAAAATAGGCCTATTGGATTTCCCATTCAGATAATAAAGATTAATAAAGAAAATCAAGCCCGAGCCCGTGCACGTTCTGTCCGAGCCCGGCCCGACCCGACACATTAACTGTAATTATGAGCCCGAGCCCGATTTCAACCCGACATTTTTTTTAATACATATGTAACTTTGTACACATTTGTTACTAGGCCTACTCTGCTAAATATATATGGAAGGGATAATGTATAGAACACCGGTCATTATCGGGAAAATAAGCCCCGCCAGGGCGAACAGTACACCGACGCGCAGCGAAGTGTATTGCTTCGCCCTGAAGGGTCTTATTTTCGATAATGACCGGCGTCGTTCTATACATTATCCCGCTTATTACACGGCTACTTGCCAAAACGAAAAAATTACTTTTTTTTTACAATTTATTCGTTACTAGCATTCGTAGTGTTGATCAGCAGAGATATCATTTATCCGCAAAGACGGTGACGTCGCTTAGCAACGGAAGACGCTGGGGTTGACAAGTCACCGGACTACTACCCATGCAAGTGAACAGAGTTCCACGGCATTTTGAAGACCCGTGTAATAAAGGCCTATACTATTTCTGTTTATGGCATAGATTTCTCCTCAGACCTGACCCGGCCCGCGGGTCGGGTCGGGTCGGGCTCGGGCAGAGAATCTAAACACTGACTGGAACTACTTAGCAGGTGTCTGTAGGCCTATATCAGGAGTTAATGCACACCCTGCAGCCAATCAGAATACGAGTATTGCCCCAGACCGTGGTATAAACAATATTATTCACGAGTTATAATCAACCCCTACACATCAATATTAATGATAACCCATTAAATACAGTATGATTTCTGGACTTGCGAGGCATCGACGCGGATTTCCATTCACATAGCCAAAAACAAGACAACAGATCTATGGCTAGATCAAAACATCAAGACATACAATTCTAAAAAGAACAGATGAAGCAGCTACCCTTTTTTCCTTCGCGGTTTACCTACAGAGCTGCGCACCTGCATTTAATATATCCGTGAATTGTCACAATTTCTCAGAATCAAAGGTGAAAGTAGAAACGGGTGGCCTAAAGCTGTCATATTGTTAGTTATCACTGTCACGTCCGTGCAGGGTCGCCAGTCCTCTAGAGGGCGACGCTCACTTTAGAGCATCCATCATCAACCATTTCCTTTACAATACTACTTCCTATTTAAGCACTGGGTGTTTGTTTCCTCTTCACTCTGTCATGGAGTTTCGTGAGTACTGTTTCCCTTTAGTTCCTCCTCTCCCATGGGGACTAGTTTGAGTGCCTTTGCCTATTCCTTTTGAATGCTAGTAAATCGCGATTAGCATCAGCTAACTAGCTTAGCATCACTATTGACATTTACTGACATTACATCGCTGCCTATGTGGACTTAACTTTCCTGTGGATTATACTTTCTTTGGATTACCTTTGATGGACTACTTTTCTGTTGGACAAGCCGTTCTATTGTGGAACCGTACCTTTGTTTATTGACACTGTAGAGCTACGAACTGTAATAAACCTTACTGTTGCACCTGACCTGCCATCTGCGTGTGTGCCTGAAAACCCCGGCCTGATAGCATGACAGAGTCTAGCCAAGGCACAGCAGAGCTGCAGGAGATCAGGGACGCTGTTGTTCAGCTGGGCGCCATCATCAACGCCCATGCACCCCAATTGAGGCGTTTGGAGCTGGATATGCAGCAACTGAACATCACTGTTCAGGGGCTGTGTGCACGACCTCCACCCGTTCCACCAACCTCAGATCCTAGCGGTGGGGCCGAGCCCAGTGCCCGCGCTGCCCCCGCGCTGCCTCCCGTGGATCCCACCATCACCATACCTCTATCTGCCCCCCAACCATTCTCTGGGGAACCTAGAGCCTGTCGGGGCTTTGTGCTTCAGTGCTCCCAGATATTTCTCCACCAAGCACGTCTCTTCCCCACCGAACCAGCGAGGGTGGGCTACATCATCTCTCGACTCTCGGGATCAGCCTTGGAGTGGGCAGCCGCCGTCATGGATTGCCAGCTGCCCGAGGCAAACGACAGCCAGCTGTTCCTGCATCGCCTAGGGTTGATGTTTGACACAGGGCGCACCGAGGACCAGGCCGCACAACGAGTCCTTACCATCAACCAGGGGACCCGGTCTGTAGCCCAGTACGCCGTGGAGTTCCGCACCCTGGCGATCCGAAGTGGCTGGGGGGACCAAGCCCTGCGTTCAGCCTTTTACCGCGGGTTACAGGAGGCCGTGAAGGATGAAATGATCAACCGCGACTGGGGACAGTCGCTTGACGAGCTAATCCACTTAGCCATCCACCTTGACACTCGCATTCAGGAACGTCGCCGTGACCGCCGGGAGACCCGGGCACCCATGACGACTTTCTTGCCACGGCCAGCCACCCCCATCCTCAATCCAGCCCCGGCCCGGTTACCTGAAGAACCCATGGAACTCGGCCGCCTCCGGCTGAGTCGCGAAGAACGCAGCCGCCGTCTCCAAAGAGGCCTGTGCATGTACTGTGGCGCTTCCGGGCATCAAGCACAACACTGCCCAGACCTACAGGGGAAAGACAGCACTCATCAAGGGACCCAGGGCCTCTGATGAGTGGTAGCGCTAAGACCCCTGGACCCGCCAACCGTCTCTCCATCGCCATACAACTCCGTCACGTAGGCAAGAACTATCCCATTGCTTCCCTCAATGCCTTGGTGGACTCCGGCGCGGCAGTCAACCTGATGGACATTACCCTGGCTAAACAGCTGGGGATTCCAACCACCCCGGTGGCCATTCCTCAGGCGGTCCAGGCCTTGGATGGTCGCCCCTTGGGCTCTGGACATCTGGAGCGGGTGACGGCTCCTCTCATCATGTCCTCTCACGATGACCACCAGGAGACTATACACTTTTGGCTCACCACCACACCGCAGGACCCAGTGGTGCTGGGTTACCCCTGGCTTGCAGTCCATGAACCTCAGTTTGCGTGGGCGGTTGGCTCCCTACTCCACTGGGGCCCTGCCTGTGCCACGGCTGGTCACCTCCCAGCTCAACCACTGACACCACCCGGTGTTTCCCGCGTTACCATTGAGGAGGAATTCGCCAGAACCTCGTTTCCCACCACCGTGTCTCCTGTTCGGTCCGCTGGCACCCCTCCAAGTGTGAACATCTTGGCCCCGCTGGAAAAAACAGACCTGTCCACGGTCCCTACTTGTTACCATGATCTGGAGGAAGTCTTCAGCAAGAAGAAGGCCAACACTCTCCCTCCTCATCGGCCGTACGACTGCGCCATCGACCTCCTGTCTGGAACCTCTCCCCCTAGGGGGCGTCTCTACTCCCTTTCTGTCTCGGAGAGCCAGGCAATGAAGGATTACATCATAGATGCGCTGCGCCTTGGGCTAATTCGCCCTTCTACGTCTCCGGCTGCAGCACCCTTCTTCTTCGTGGGGAAAAAGGACGGTGGACTGAGGCCGTGCATCGACTACCGGGGACTTAACAACATCACCCGGAAGAATAAGCACCCCTTGCCCCTCATGTCGACCGCATTCGAGCGTCTTCAGGGTGCCACAGTCTTCACTAAACTCGACCTCAGGAACGCTTACCACCTGGTTCGCATGCGGGCCGGAGATGAGTGGAAGACCGCATTTATCACACCCACAGGACACTACGAATACCTCGTAATGCCGTTTGGTCTGTCAAACAGCCCGGCAGTTTTCCAGAACTTCATCTACGACGTACTGCGCGAATTCCTAGAGGTGTCCGTGTTTGTATACGTGGATGACATACTCATCTTCTCCAAGTCCCTCGAGGAACATGTCAGCCACGTCCGAGCCGTCCTAAAAGCCCTCCTCCTGAACAAACTGTTTTGCAAGGTGGAGAAGTGCACGTTCCACTCTGCTTCCACCACCTTCCTAGGGTTTGTAGTGGGCCCCCAGGGGCTCTCGATGGACTCTGAAAAGGTCAAGGCCATCGTGGATTGGCCTATACCCACCTCCATCAAACAGGTTCAGGGGTTCCTGGGATTTGCCAATTTCTATCGGCGTTTTATACGTAATTATAGTGCCGTGGCGTCCCCTATCATAGCCCTGCTTCGGGGAAGTCCCCGTCAGTTGGTGTGGACAGAGGCAGCTCAGAAAACCTTCGAGGACCTCAAGCAAAGGTTCTGCACGGCGCCTATCCTCACCCTTCCAGATCCAGCCCTACCTTTTGTGGTGGAGGTAGATGCTTCAGACTCTGGGGTAGGGGGGGTGCTGTCGCAGCGAGCAACAGAGGACAGCAAGCTCCACCCGTGTGCCTTCTTCTCTCGAGCTCTCTCCCCGGCGGAGCGAAACTATGATGTGGGTAACCGGGAACTGCTAGCCATCAAACTAGCACTAGAGGAATGGCGTCACTGGCTCGAGGGCGCAGCCAACCCGTTTCTTATGTTCACAGACCACAAAAACCTGGCTTACCTCGGGGAGTCCAAATGCCTGAACCCCAGGCAGGCCCGCTGGGCCCTTTTCTTCAGTCGTTTCAACTTTGTGGTCACCTACCGCCCAGGGTCCAAGAACGGCAAGGCTGATGCCCTTTCACACCTCCACACTACGGAGGCGGAGCCAGCGGCGTTGGAAACCATCATCCCCTCCTCTAAAGTCGTGGCCGCTGTACGTTGTCATCTGGAGGAGGAGATTCGACAGGCACAAGGACCCACACCGGCACCCACGGAGACTCCTAAGGGCCTCTTGTTTGTGCCTCCTCCCTGCCGTACTAAGGCTTTAGAGTGGGCTCACGCTTCCCGATTGGCCGGCCATCCTGGAGTCCGACGTACCCTGGAATTACTCCGGAGACGATTCTGGTGGCCGAAACTCCGTCAGGATGTGACTGAGTATGTCGCGGCTTGCACGGCCTGCATGGGGGCGAAACCAGACAACCGCAGACCGGCAGGACTCCTACAACCCCTTCCGGTCCCACATCGCCCCTGGACACACATCACCCTTGATTTCATTACGGGACTGCCCCCGTCACAAGGGAACACCGCCATCCTGGTGGTGGTGGATCGGTTCTCCAAGGCCGCTCGCTTCATTGCCTTGACCAAACTCCCCACGGCCAAACAAACAGCAGAGATTTTGGTGAGAGAGGTGGTGCGCTACCACGGACCACCAGAAGATCTTGTCAGTGACCGAGGTCCCCAGTTCGTGGCACGTTTCTGGAAGGCTTTTTGGGGCAACTTGGGAGCATCAGTAAGCCTGACTTCGGGCTACCACCCCCAGTCCAACGGGCAGACTGAGCGAGTCAACCAGGCCCTCGAAATTTATCTCCGGTGCTACACTGCCAAAGACCCAACCAAGTGGAGTCAGAACCTTTTGTGGGCAGAGGTGGCCCACAACCAACAGTGGAGCGCTTCCACGGCTACCTCCCCCTTTGAGATCATGTGGGGATACCCCCCGCACTTGTTCCCCTCCTCCCCAGAGATTGGGGATGTGCCTGCGGCTCGCAGCTCGGTGGCTCGCCTCCGCACCCGCTGGCAGCAGGCTCGTCGGGCCCTGCTTCAGTCTCAGAAACAGATGAGGCAACAGGCCGACCGGCGGCGACAACCGGGTTCAACCCTGAAGACTGGCCAGCGAGTATGGCTGTCCACTAAGAGCCTGGCCCTAAAAGGAGAAACCCGGAAGTTGGCCCCAAGGTACGTTGGACCGTTCCGGATTCTCCGGAGGATTTCCAAAACGGCCTTCCATCTGGAGCTACCACGAGCTATGCGGGTTCACCCCGTTTTCCATCGCTCCGTACTACGCCCTGCCACCTCCTCCCCTCTGTGTCCAGAGCTCCCAGCCCCACCACCCCCCAAGTTCATCGCCGGAGGTCTCACCTACACCGTGCACCGGATTATGGATGTACGCAAGATCGGGAGATCCACGCAGTACTTGGTGGACTGGAGGGGTTATGGGCCGGAGGAGCGCAGCTGGATCCCCGCCAAGAACATTGTGGACAAATCCCTCATCCAACAGTTCCGGGCCTCTTCCCTTGGGCCGTCAGGAGTCGCCCCTCGGAGGGGGGGTCCTGTCACGTCCGTGCAGGGTCGCCAGTCCTCTAGAGGGCGACGCTCACTCTAGAGCATCCATCATCAACCATTTCCTTTACAATACTACTTCCTATTTAAGCACTGGGTGTTTGTTTCCTCTTCACTCTGTCATGGAGTTTCGTGAGTACTGTTTCCCTTTAGTTCCTCCTCTCCCATGGGGACTAGTTTGAGTGCCTTTGCCTATTCCTTTTGAATGCTAGTAAATCGCGATTAGCATCAGCTAACTAGCTTAGCATCACTATTGACATTTACTGACATTACATCGCTGCCTATGTGGACTTAACTTTCCTGTGGATTATACTTTCTTTGGATTACCTTTGATGGACTACTTTTCTGTTGGACAAGACACTGTAGAGCTACGAACTGTAATAAACCTTACTGTTGCACCTGACCTGCCATCTGCGTGTGTGCCTGAAAACCCCGGCCTGATAATCACAGACAATTTTAAGGAGAAACGGGTGGCCAAAAGCTGACATATTGTTAGTTATCACAGACAATTTTTAACAATAAATGTTCTTTACCGAGCTCCTTAAGGGACATTAGGGAGAACGCTCCCGGACAGAACCTTAGTTTGGAAGTCGTGCTTAGTGACACGACAAATACTTCCAATTGAAATACATGAGTTTGAAATTTGTGCTTTTTGACACGAAAAATTAAAAAATACGTGTCCCTGATGACGTTTCAATAGATTAAATAACGTGACAATGTCACGTATTTTCGTGAGACCGGGTTGGATGGAGTGAGTCTCTTGTTGACACAAAGTGACCTTTGGTCATTCTTGCTTTGCTTGAATTCTGGAATAATTGTGGGGGGGAGTTCATGAGTTTTGGTCAGAATGCCTGATGTAGGCTAGTTTTGATGGAATGTTGTGACGGCGTGTTGTGAATTGAGAACAGCCAGCTCCTGATGTGATACAGCATTCAGCTGTGCAACAAATATTTTTTTACTTTTCAATCTTGACGACTTTTGTAGTGCTGTGTGTAGCCACACCTTTGGCCCTTCTGAACTTAAACATGCAGTTAAATTCCTTTCCTAGCTCCTCTTGTTTATGTTGTTAGCTTAGCCATATCATGTCACGTTGTCAACATTGTATACATGGAGCAGAACATAGTGGGTCATATGTCCGATGCTTTTTGAAAATGTTTTCATCATAAAACGTGCCGGACAGATTTTGTATACATTTTATTCCTTAGTAATTAGCTACATGGTTATGCCGTCTTTCAGAACCTTTCATTACCGTTACTAAAGAGAGAAAAAATAGTGCATCCTCATTGTACCCAGCACTTCTAAAAATGCACTTCCGAATGCGTCTCTGTCCCCAGCACATTTCAAACCAAACTGACGCCCATGCCTGTCACTACAAGGCCTCAACACTAACATCCTGACCCTCTCGGACAAAGTGAATTCTTTCACAAAAAAGCTGCAGCGTTGGGCAGTCCGTGCGGAGAGTGGGGATTTGGTGTGTGTGTGTGCTTGTGTGTGCGCGTGCGCCACGCACATAGCGTTCTGATCTGATAGCGGCAGCCAACACTTGTTTTCCCCGTGATTGTTTGGTTTTCTCGTATTTTGTTCATATGGAATAAATACAACTAATTACTTCGCCTACTATTTTTTGCTTGATTTAATTGTTAACGTTTGAAGGGGTATTTTGAGTTAGGACTTAGAATGGGTTTGGAGAAAGTCAGACCTCGCCATACTTTTTTGTGGGGTCACCAGACAAAAAGTTTAAGAACCACTGATTTAGTGTGAACAAGGCGTCACTCTGTGCTGTTTCCAGCTCCCGTGGTATCCCCTGTGTTTACAACGAAACTTTCAGAAGAACCACGTGAACGATTCCAGAATTACTATGCTTTTTTCACTGGTTGTTGCGCTAAATCTTACCCAGATACAGTAGTGCTATTTTTTGATTGGGTATTATGTAGCCTCCTTTTTTTTTTTGATTAGCTGGTAAGGCTCAACTCAGGACTCCGAGGCAGCAGGAGACGTGCTTGATGAATCCTGCCAGTTCCATAGCGAGAGCGTATGGGGTCAGAACAGTCTCATTAATAATGAATGCACAGAGAAGGATTCACAAATGTATTTTGTGATTTATATATAAATTACTCTCTTCTCACAAATACATTTCAATACACACACAAATGGATATCGGAATGCATAAATGTAAAATAAATCCATAAACAAAAATAAGTTTCACAAACACAGTTCTGATCCACACACAAATGTGTCTTGTTTTCAATAAATAGAATAGAATCTTTATTTGTAATTGGGTTAAATACAGTGTGTTTACGCAACGAAATTAAGGTGCAGATCTTGTTCAGTGCTTTTTTTTTAATCCATACATATATGAATTGAAAGAATATTTGCAATTTTCATCAAAAATCGATTTGGATGTTGTTACATTTTTAACACAAGTTTAACACAAACTGTTAAACTTGAATTAACAAGACGCTTTTCATTTGTGAACTTGCTTGCATTTGTGTGTGAACTGGTGTATATTTATATGTGGATTATTGAGTCTCTCCTGACGTGGCTGGATCAAGCCCCCAGGAACAGTGCATACTTCCGCAATCCACCAGTGCTCAGCGGCCAAGCCTGGTATTGCAGCTGTTTAAGCGGGCTGTGGACGGGTCCCTCGATTCAAGGGACCCAGAAGTAGATATCTCTGTTCACTCCAATACAAGTGGGGAACAGGAATGTGTCCCCGCAAAAAATGTCTGGATATCAATCAAAGGCTCATAATTATCTTTATGCCATGTCCTAAAAAAAATTATGTTTTTTCTTTTCAAAACGCCACCTCAAGCGTTTTATTAGCCGTTCTCTAATTATTATTTGCTGGAGAAGGAGGGGTGTGCAGCTGAAAGGAGTCGTAGTGAAACAAATGTTGTTTCGACCTGGCATCCGAGAGGGCATAGCTCAGTGCTCCGTTAACGTGTCCGATTTTTAGACTGGTTCAGCTGCTGCTCAATAACTCTCACGGTCCTCTGCTTGCGATCATTGTGATTCACCATATATTGATCCATTTATTCAAAAGATCAAAAGACAAAGAACAGGTGCATTACGGTATCATTTTATATTATTGTGAATAGTCTAATTAACATTTCAGGGTTGGTATTTAATTTTCAATTTGCTTGTTTAGCTACCTATGTATGACAGTTAACAATGTTGGTGTATTACAATTATTTGTGTGTGTAGGCCACTCCAACTTCGTTGCTGGTTGAAATGTAACCATTTATTTGTACAGAAGTTATTGATTGCATTTTTCGTAAATAGTTAGTTGGAAGGAATCTGTTCCTTAAGCAGTGTGACACTTGGAGCTTGCATGACGGAGCACAAGTTGGCAGCACTCAAAACTGCAAAAAGACAGCGAACACAGCGGGGCAGAGGACGCGTGTGAGGGATAGAGAGACATCGGATGAGAAATTTGGCGAATTTTAGTTAAGTTTAGTTAAATATGTGGCCTGTATTTTCTCTGTTATTTAAAAATATTCACAATGTTGCTTGATTATTGCTTGATATTCATTTTGAATCATACTGTACATATTTTGCCTTGAAAGTGCCGTGGCCTTTACTGGCATTATTATTATTTTCATTAATATAACAAGTGTTTAATTCACTGTGTTTTCTCAATTCAAGTTCTTTGTTCTGCAAATCTTTTTTTCTAAATGTTTGTGTTGAAAAACGGGGGTCGTCTTATAATCAGGGTCGTCTTATATTCGGACCAATACGGTATATGATATTATTTAGATATAGAGCTCCAGGACTGTAACGCAAGTGTTGTACACTTCCTTATTATTTGGATAACCGTTCTGCTTTTGGTGTTATGGCGCATAACACGTCGGACTCTCGTCTCTGGTATTTCCACAACGAGACTCGTATTGGGGGTAGGGCTGGGCGATATATCGAATATATGCGATGTATCGCGAGATGTTCTCCAGGGGATGTATAAAATGCCCCTGTCGCGAACATCGAATACAAATTGGCACGTAATGTTTATTTTTGCCGCCGCCGGCATACTCATTGTGCGTTCACACCAAACGCGACGGGGCGACAAAATCCCATATAAAGTGAACGTAGACGCGTATTGGCCGAATTCTTCGCGAGAGAAAACCGGCACCAAGTTTTGATTTGTCGCGCCACACTTTCGCTGTGCAGAGGCGAGCGCGTTCACGAGGATTTGTGGCGCGACAAAGTTGAAATGTATTTTAATTTCTCGTGATGACAGCCAATCAGCGTTCAACAGCGTGGTCACTGAGTGACATGTGTAACGTAACAGCCAATCAGCGTTCAACCGTCAAACTCAGTGCAGTCCGGGGTGAACTGCAGCATGGAGGAGAAAGTGATTGTTGCCGTTTGCGACTCCCGGAGCTCTATATATAATAGTATATAATATAATATAATTGTATAATATCAAAAGCTTGCGTCCGACGTCTCTCCCTCTTCCACAAAAGGTAAAGACATGCAATGGCACAAACACACTCACTCCCCCCGCCCGTTGCGAGTCCGCGAGATTCTCATGGACGCGCGTGTGTGACGTAGTCTGGACGGCGCGCTGCTGTAGGTGTGTGTACCTCCGACCGGTGAGTGAGAACAGCGAGAGAGAAAAAAGGATGGAAACTGAGGATTTGGTTTTGAAAAAGAATAGCATTGGATCCGTCGTCTGGCAGTGTATATATAATAATTATTATTAACAGTTAATAAATAATTAACGGTTTGAATAAATGCTATGTTGGTAAATCTAACTTGCTGTGATTTTCCTTTTCTTATGTGCAAGTTCTAAATTGTTCCAATACAAAGCACTAATGAGTTTAAACAATATGTTGTTTCATGTAATCTACATGCAGACTTATATTTCAGGAATGCTAGAATTATTACTGACGTAACATTATGCCAGACATGGTTGAATCGAGCATTTATGATGTGCTCTAGAGGAGATTCAAAATATATCGAGATATATAT
The DNA here is from genome assembly GCF_031168955.1 of Gadus macrocephalus. Classification (NCBI taxonomy): domain Eukaryota; kingdom Metazoa; phylum Chordata; class Actinopteri; order Gadiformes; family Gadidae; genus Gadus; species Gadus macrocephalus. Next base: position 3,282,914 of record NC_082384.1, read on the forward strand.
CGTGTATCGAGATATAGTAAAAATATATCGAGATATTCATTTTGGCCCATATCGCCCAGCCCTAATTGGGGGTTATCTCAGCCATGGTTGAGAAGGAATTGGGGGAAAGGAACTTTGGCTTTGACTGGCTGAAGTACATGAACTGCGACATGCCGCCGGTTGCCGCGAGGCACCATCGCCCGGCAGCGGGCAGCCGGCAGCGGGCAGCCGGCAGCGGGCAGCCGGCAGCGGGGAGCCGGCAGCGGGGAGCCGGCAGCGGGCAGCGCGCGGTTCAGTCGACTTCAGGTTGATGTGAAAGTGGAAGAACCAGAGACGTCGCAGGACCCAACAAAGTCGTTTGTGATTCATAATATCGTCTGGAGGCGCACACAGCTTTTGGCCGTGATAATATGTATTAAATGATATAGATTTCTATGTATTATATGATATTATTTAGATATAGAGCTCCAGGACTGTAACGCAAGTGTTGTACACTTCCTTGTTATTTGGATAACCGTTCTGCTTTTGGTGTTATGGCGCATAACACGCTGGACTCTCGTCTCTGGTATTTCTACAACGAGACTCGTATTGGGGGTTATCTCAGCAAAGGTTGAGAATGAATTGGGGGGGAAGGAACTTTGGCTTTGACTCCCTCAATAACATGAACCACGACATGGAGGAGAAAGGGATTGTTGGCGGCGAATGTCTCCCGCTTGAGACCCGCTGAAGGACCACCGCCGGAGGCGGACACCGGGATCCCACCGGACGCGTACGCGCCGCGGAACGGCTGCGCCGCGGAACGGCCGCGTCCTCTGCCCTGCGTCCATTCCTACCGGGCGCGTAACGGCAGCGTAGCGCTGCCTTGCGAGCCAGCCGTATTCACGCGAGATCGCGAGATCACGAGATCACGCGATAATCCTAAACCTAATGTACTCACCTTCCACTCCCAAAACTATTGCAATTAAATGCCACGCTTTGTCCTTTCTGACATTTTCCTTATATATAGGATGATTTGGTACATAAATGACTTCATGTTGCTGAACTTCGACAATGAGTCTCTCGTCGTCCATGTTGCCGACCCTCTGAGACCCACCGGTCATGACGTAATAATGTTGATGTGAAGTTACATGAGCTGAGTATTGTGTTTTATTTTGAAAATTGACCGGATGCTCTATGGCTTTTACTTTTCACTTCCTGCCCGGCTCGACCTGCTCTGTCGAAATTGACGCGGTTTAGCAGCGGCTCGCGGCAAAAATAGAATTGGACGGAAAGATAGCGCCGCGACGCGGCACGCCGCTCCTGGGACGCTGCTGAAACGTTCCGCGGCGCGCCCGGTGGAAATGGTCTCATTGATTATAGTGGAAGCGATCAGCAGCGGTGACCGCGGCGCAGCCGTCCCGCGGCGCGTACGCCTCCGGTGGAATCGAGCCTTAAGGGCTGCCCGGCAACGATCCTTTTCTCCTCCTTGTCGCGGTTCAGTCTACTTCACATTGATGAGGACGTTGAAGAACCAGGAACGTCAGAGAACCCAACGCGGTCGTTTGAGATTCATAATATCGGCTCACACAGCTTTTGGCCGTGATAATATTATATGATATAGATATCTATGTAGGCTATATGATAATATTTAGATATAGAGCTCCAGGACTCCCGTGTGTTCTAGAATATTTACAGAACACGGCTAAAGGCTGTGTGCGCCTCGCCATTCCGATACATCCACTGTAAACAGAGCGCATGGTACCGTGGCTGCAAGCTGCTCAGGGCCACACCCCCACCCTCCTCAACCCTGTCTCGTCAAAATTACGTTCCCAGAAAACTATTCGGCATTCTCAATTACGTTTGTCATAAAACTTATTTTGTCCGCGATTACGTTTTATTGAACGTATTGCAAATACGTTCGTCCTCAGCCTATTTTTTGCCATTTATTAACCTCTATGATTATGTTTGGTTGAAACGTATCCCAGATAGGTTAAATGTCAACGTATAGCACATTATTGTCATTAAGGCATATTTCCCTTTCGGGAAACGTTTCATTTAACGTAATTTTGTCCCTGATTACGTCTTATTGAACATATTGCAAATAGGTTCGTTCTCAACATTTTTGTTGTTTTTATTTAAGCTACCTCTTGGATTACATAGGCTACATTTAATTGAAACGTATCCTTAATAGGCTACGTTAAATTTCGATAACACATTATTGTCAGTATATAGGCATAGGCCTACCTCTCGGGGAAGCGTACGTTTGATTGTAATGTTAATAGTCCAACGTTATATCAACATGTCACAAGAGGAGAAATTATAGATGCTGACGGGGTAACTAGGAGCGGGGGTTGATTTGTTGATTTCTTTATCTAGGGCTATAGCTGTGGTCAAAGCGGGAAGTGTGCGTTGTCTGGGCGGCTGCCTGAACTGAGCTGCAGGAAATTATGTTCACATGTTTCTTCATTCATTCATGAAGGCTATACCGGTGAACGGTGACGTCAGACTCACGCCCACCTACAAACCAATCAATGTCCAGTATCAGCCTGTCCTCTCGGAAAATACGATCACGTAGGTGGTTTGTTCCGCCACAGATTACGACCCATTGGAATTTATCCAAAACGAGAGGTAATAGGATATTTTTCCGTGAAATGGCGGAGGCGGACAATAGGATATTTTAGTATTTGGGTTTGATAGTTATGACGAAGAATATTTTAGCTCTCGACAGAAAAACATGGTTGCTATGGTTGCTATGGACGCTGAAAACAGCAGCTCGCATGCCGTTTAAATCATGGCTATAAAACCTTTTTCTTTGCTTATTATGCTATTTTACGTAACCGTGTAACGATATTTAATTTAACAACTTTAAAACAACTTTAAGCCCGGAAGGAAAAGATAATTCACCGCCGGAAGTCGGGAAGGCCCATGCAAGTGAACGGAGCGTTCCACGGCATTGAGAAGAGCCGTTTAGTAAATAAATAAATAAATAGATTTATTTATTTATTTATTATACGGAGACCACCAGACTTCCTCGAGGTAACAAGAATGGTCGATTAAATTCAAGATGGGAGAATGGCGATAGGGTGGCGTACGGTCCATGGCCTTGCGTCTGAATTTCATTCATAGAATTACCGAGTTGATGGTCAATGGTCAGATACAGATCTTGTTATAACGATAATTGAATAAAAGATATGGTCAACTTATAATATTTTAACTAAAATAATTATATATATATATAGAGAGAGAGAGAGAGAGAGAGAGAGAGAGAGAGAGAGAGAGAGAGAGAGAGAGAGAGAGAGAGAGAGAGAGAGAGAGAGAGAGAGAGAGAGAGAGAGAATGTATATTTTAATATTTAATGAAGAGAGAGAGAGAGAGAGAGAGAGAGAGAGAGAGAATGTATATTTTAATATTTAATGAATTAAATAAAATAAAGGCTTTAAACATGTGACATGCCTACGTTTTTTTGCCACGTGACAAAAAACGCGTCACGTGACTCTTACGTTCGCTAAGGTTGTTCTGCTCGCAACCCTTTCTCATCAAAATTACGTTCCCAGAGAACTATTCGGCATTCTCAATTACGTTTGTCTAAAAAAAGTATTTTGTCCGTGATTACGTTTTATTGAACATATTGTAATGACCTCGCCGGTGACATAACGATGTCGAGTCATTAGTAATTGAAGGAACTTTTAATGAACCAAAACCAGGTCACTGAAACCCGTAACCAATGGCGAAATCCCACCCAAAACAAACCCTGGTTACCCCGGCAACCCCCAACACGGTCTCACTCATGTGCAGGCCCCCACCCTCGTGTTCTTCCAAGGCCCTCCCCCAGCTGACCTAATGATTCGCCCCCACATTGATTGACAAGAAGAACATTACAATACATGCACACAGAACCACGCGGCAAAGGAGCTGCCGTCAATTGGGTTGTTTTTGTCGTGAACTAGAGTCCGATGGTTGAAAAATAGACAGATATTCCAAGGTATCCGTAAAAGGCAGCTTGGATGTGTTTATTTTCTGCAGTTTAGACTTCTATAACTCATTTTTGAAAGCAAAACACCAAGCTCATTGATTTAACGAGGGAGGGTTATTTGAAACAATTTATTAAATAAATATTTGTGAGAGGTCATTCCTTCTCCTGATTTGACTTCCTATTTATGTCTAGGGTAAACCCCTACTGTTTACAAGCATCCCCCCCCTCCCCATATGGATTTGGAGAATTGTTGCCACGTCCCAGTGGTGGAGGTATCATATATATATGAAAGAGGGCATTCAATTATAGCCTACTACAATGATTGATGAGGAGGCCGAAGCCCTAAAGGAAGTGATGCAATAGGGGACTGAGTCGACAACATTTAAGTAAGCTGTATAGGGTCTCTTATATATCAAAGGGGGTCTCAAAGGACGCATACGCTTCAACCTGTGGCTCCAGCACTACAGGAAATGACTCAGCAAGGGCTCCATCTCGTTGCAACTCACCCAACGACTCGCTTGCAAGATTTTGGCCTGAAGTTCTTCCCAGACCTACACCCTAGCCATCCAACCTGCATATCTGAGAATCAGGCCTCTCTTTAATAATGACAAAAAGTTATGAGAGAAACACGCATTAACTTTTTGTTATCTCATAAGCGGCGTGGTGCCGGCTCCTTTTGACCTTTTGACCCCCGACTTCAAAAACGTGGCCACAGGCCAGCTGTGTCTACACACCTTTAGCCACAAATGTACACCTCCATCCCACAAAGAATGGGGACTAGAAACTAACCTCTGTCTTATGTACATTTACTGTACTGTTGGAGGTCACGCCCCTTTGCCGACCTTTTCGAGATAGCTAGGGATGCTAAAATGTTTACACACATTTCCCGGGGCCCCGTGAACGACATATCCGAGATTTGGAGTTCTAGCCCTTAGAGAAAAAAAGTTTTCCCAAATGGAGTGTCATTTGGACAAAGCCCCTCAGAAGTGTAGCCTGCAAGACCTAATGGTTCAGAAAGTGGTGGAAAAACAGTTTTTGAGATAGGAAGGTCCTACCGCCCTGAAATTTTAATACCTTATTCTAGGGCCTTACTGGGACCTCCGCACCGAAACTTGGCCCGGTCGGACCCCGAGGGCAGGAAGGGGGGGCCTGCCCTCGGGGTCTGACCGGGCCAAGTTTCGGGCAGGAAGGGCCCCCCCTTCCTGCCCTCGGGGTCCGACCGGGCCAAGTTTCGGTTACAGGTGTGTAGACACAGCTGGCCTGTGGCCACGTTTTTGTAGTCGGGGGTCAAAAGGTCAAAAGGAGCCGGCACCACGCCACTTATGAGATAACAAAAAGTTAATGTGTGTTTCTCTCATAACTTTTTGTCATTATTAAAGAGAGGCCTGATTCTCAGATATGCATGTTGGATGGCTAGGGTGTAGGTCTGGGAAGAACTTCAGGCCAAAATCTTGCAAGCGAACCGCTGGGTGAGTTGCAACGAGATGGAGCACTTGCCGAGTCATTTCCTGTAGTGCTGGAGCCACAGGTTGAAGCGTATGCGTCCTTTGAGACCCCCTTTGATATATAAGAGACCCTATACAGCTTACTTAAATGTTGTCGACTCAGTCACCTATTGCATGACTTCCTTTAGGGCTTCCGCCTCCTAATCGATCATTGTAGTAGGCTATAATTGAATGCCCTCTTTCATATATATATGATACCTCCACCACTGGGACGTGGCAACAATTCTCCAAATCCATATGGGGAGGGGGGGATGCTTGTGGACAGTAGGGGTTTACCCTAGACATAAATAGGAAGTCAAATCAGGAGAAGGAATGACCTCTCACAAATATTTATTTAATAAATTGTTTCAAATAACCCTCCCTCGTTAAATCAATGAGCTTGGTGTTTTGCTTTCAAAAATTTGTTATAGAAGTCTAAACTGCAGAAAATAAACACATCCAAGCTGCCTTTTAAGGATACCTTGGAATATCTGTCTATTTTTCAACCATCGGACTCTAGTTTACGACCAAAACAACCCAATTGACGGCAGCTCCTTTGCCGCGTGGTTTTTAGAGCCACGAGTATTAGTGGGGGCGGTCGATAGCAACCACCATAGCAACCATGACGGTCAAGTGACTGGATTCAGCCCCGTTGAAAAAAATAGAATACTTCCCTACACACTCAGTAGTAGCTTAATGATATTTAAATTATTATGACCATGAAGTCTTTATTTGCATGGGTTTACATTTTGTTGTGTAGCATGGAAAAATCTGAGAAACACTCCCATTCAGAATGCATGGTTTACACTTCGTTCTTTGGAGCACGGTTATTTTTATTTATTTATTTTCCGTTTTTGAGGAGTTGAGGATTTTTCTGCAATAATCAAAAATCCAATGGAAAACCCGTTGGCTTTTTGTCAAGGGAAACGAGGGCGACGCTCACTTCCGGGTTTGCCATCATACGTCATCCCTCTCCACCACTCTATACTGTAAAAACCGTAAAAACACATGTTCAAGTTGAATGATAATGCATGAATTTATTCTTTATTCTGCCATAGTAACACGGTAAATAAATGGCAAAAATAGGCTGAGAACGAATTCGTATTTACGATATTGTAGCGACCCTGGGACAGTTAAATAGTTTGTGTGTTATGTGTTGCATTGTATTTCGTTGTCCGTTATGCCAGTTGTTCTGTGTGCATGTATTGTAATGTTCTTCTTGTCAATCAATGTGGGGGCGAATCATTAGGTCAGCTGGGGGAGGGCCTTGGAAGAACACGAGGGTGGGGGCCTGCACATGAGTGAGACCGTGTTGGGGGTTGCCGGGGTAACCAGGGTTTGTTTTGGGTGGGATTTCTGCCATTGGTTACTTACGGGTTTCAGTGACCTGGTTTTGGTTCATTAAAAGTTCCTTCAATTACTAATGACTCGACATCGTTATGTCACCGGCGAGGTCATTACAATATGTTCAATAAAACGTAATCACGGACAAAATACTTTTTTTAGACAAACGTAATTGAGAATGCCGAATAGTTCTCTGGGAACGTAATTTTGATGAGAAAGGGTTGCGAGCAGAACAACCTTAGCGAACGTAAGAGTCACGTGACGCGTTTTTTGTCACGTGGCAAAAAAACGTAGGCATGTCACATGTTTAAAGCCTTTATTTTATTTAATTCATTAAATATTAAAATATACATTCTCTCTCTCTCTCTCTCTCTCTCTCTCTCTCTCTCTCTCTCTCTCTCTCTCTCTCTCTCTCTCTCTCTCTCTCTCTCTCTCTCTCTCTCTCTATATATATATATATATATATATATATATATATATATATATATATATATATATATATAATTATTTTAGTTAAAATATTATAAGTTGACCATAGCTTTTATTCAATTATCGTTATAACAAGATCTGTATCTGACCATTGACCATCAACTCGGTAATTCTATGAATGAAATTCAGACGCAAGGCCATGGACCGTACGCCACCCTATCGCCATTCTCCCATCTTGAATTTAATCGACCATTTTTGTTACCTTGAGGAAGTCTGGTGGTCTCCGTATAATAAATAAATAAATAAATCTATTTATTTATTTATTTACTAAACGGCTCTTCTCAATGCCGTGGAACGCTCCGTTCACTTGCATGGGCCTTCCCGACTTCCGGCGGTGAATTATCTTTTCCTTCCGGGCTTAAAGTTGTTTTAAAGTTGTTAAATTAAATATCGTTACACGGTTACGTAAAATAGCATAATCAGCAAAGAAAAAGGTTTTATAGCCATGATTTAAACGGCATGCGAGCTGTTGTTTTCAGCGTCCATAGCAACCATGTTTTTCTGTCGAGAGCTAAAATATTCTTCGTCATAACTATAATAATAATAATAATAATAATAATACATTTCATTTAGAGGCGCCTTTCAAGACACCCAAGGTCACCTATCAAACCCAAATACTAAAATATCCTATTGTCCGCCTCCGCCATTTCACGGAAAAATATCCTATTACCTCTCGTTTTGGATAAATTCCAATGGGTCGTAATCTGTGGCGGAACAAACCACCTACGTGGTCGTATTTTCCGAGAGGACAGGCTGATACTGGACATTGATTGGTTTGTAGGTGGGCGTGAGTCTGACGTCATCGTTCACCGGTATAGCCTTCATGAATGAATGAAGAAACATGTGAACATAATTTCCTGCAGCTCAGTTCAGGCAGCCGCCCAGACAACGCACACTTCCCGCTTTGACCACAGCTATAGCCCTAGATAAAGAAATCAACAAAGCAACCCCCGCTCCTAGTTACCCCGTCAGCATCTATAATTTCTCCTCTTGTGACATGTTGATATAACGTTGGACTATTAACATTACAATCAAACGTACGCTTCCCCGAGAGGTAGGCCTATGCCTATATACTGACAATAATGTGTTATCGAAATTTAACGTAGCCTATTAAGGATACGTTTCAATTAAATGTAGCCTATGTAATCCAAGAGGTAGCTTAAATAAAAACAACAAAAATGTTGAGAACGAACCTATTTGCAATATGTTCAATAAAACGTAATCAGGGACAAAATTACGTTAAATGAAACGTTTCCCGAAAGGGAAATATGCCTTAATGACAATAATGTGCTATACGTTGACATTTAACCTATCTGGGATACGTTTCAACCAAACATAATCATAGAGGTTAATAAATGGCAAAAAATAGGCTGAGGACGAACGTATTTGCAATACGTTCAATAAAACGTAATCGCGGACAAAATACGTTTTATGACAAACGTAATTGAGAATGCCGAATAGTTTTCTGGGAACGTAATTTTGACGAGACAGGGTTGCCCTCCTCCTTGACCCGCCTCGCTCCTCCTCATTTGCATTATAGCTACAGACACCAAAACAGCGCATTTGGGGGAAGCTCAATGTGCAACTGGCTCGGAGTGGCTGTAACTCTGCACCACGGCTGAATTTCGGGAACGTCTTTGAATACTGTGTTAGTTGCCCACTAATACCTATATTAAAGAATACAGAAAATAGCATGTCATGGGACCTTTAAGATAAAACAAGAGAAACCCAAACATATCTTATGGTCTTGCATTTATGTAAATGTTTCATGTATTTATGTTTTTTACATGTTGTGACAGTCTGAGTTTGTGATTTGGGTCTATGGTCTCGTAGTTATGTACATGTTTCATGTATTTATGTGTTTTTTTCATGTTGTGACTGAGTTTGTGATGTGAGTCTTTGTTCTATGTTCCCACTCTTGGCCTGAACCTTGACGTGATGAGTGGGCTTTAAACTAAGACTTAGTTTTATTTTTTTCTTTGTTATTGATTGTTTGTCACAGTCTATCTTATTAATGATACAAAGCCTTAACTAAACCCCTTCTCTTCTGTTTGCAGAAACTGGAAACTTCAGAGTATATTTTATCTTAAGATAGAAAATCTTTGTTTCCTCATCAGATCCCAGTCCATAATGCTCCTGCACTTGTCTGCCGTGCCACCATCATGCCTCATGCATCACCTCTCAGCGGCCTGCCCAGCTGCATCTTATTCCGTTACTCCAGCTCTTTCCAGCTCTTTCACATAAGTGACAAACACGCTCCACCCAAGTGTTTTTAATATTTTATTAATTATGCATGTAAGCTGTGCTTAAGTGGCCTGAAAGGTGCCCATCAATAAATGCTTTTTATTAATATAACATTATGGCTCTATCAAAAGCAAAGTACACCTGCCATTTACAGTTATCATTTATACTATCCTAGACATCTTTAATCTTATTTACATAGGCCTGATTTCAGTAGGCCTGATTTCCTCTGAATATTTAAATAAAAAAATTCCCTGTCCATGTCAGATCCCTGTCCATCATACTCCTGTTGTTGTCTTCCTGCACACCTGACTACCTCCTCCATCGATTGCGGCCACAGCCCTCTCCCTGTACAATATTTCATGTTCAATACATTTCAGGATCAAGTTTGAGATTCAGTTTCAGTATTACTTGTTTTTGAAACCTGACGTGGGGCTGGCACCGCCACCATCATATCTGTCTTATTTATTGCACCCACACATAATAGGTCCATGATACCATGTGGGGTCATTTCAGACTCCTTTGCTTCCTAACACCTTGTGAGTTCCCTGGGTACACCAGCTGATGGGTCTGTGTATATATTGGGCATTTGATTCTTGTTTCAGAAACAGAAATATATTAAAAAACGAGTGGTAATTATTATTTCGGTTTTAACATTCAAAAAGGTATACACAAGGTGCTTTTCTTATAAAGTCAAAAAGGGGCAAACTAATCTAAAATAATAATTGTTAAACATACAGAGAATCATCGGGGGATTAGTAACCTGTAGGCCTACTTCCATGGTCGGTAAACAAGAAATCAGACCTCTCGCTTATGATGCTACAATGCTATCAATGCTAAAAAACGATAGTTATGTTGTTATAACTCTAGTTCTATGATTGTAGGTGTAGCCGTCTAACCTTCGCCTTATGGGCTTGTCCCGTGCGCGCGCTTGCGCACGCTGAAAATTCAAACTATGCACCTATCAGCGTGTGCACCGCCCACATTTCCCCACGGTATCGTGTCTATATAACGCGGTGTATACCGTCGCTCATCCTCCACGCTTTTCTTTCAGCATTTGGAGGGTACAGCAGGTGGGAAACTCGACGGCTACGCCTACAATCATAGAACTAGAGTTATAATAACATAACTATCGTTCTATTTCATGTTGGCTACGCCGTCTAGGCTTCGCCTTATGGGCTAAGGTGAAGCTGCGAGCGGAGCCCGATCAATGTAGCCTACTCCTGCTGGACCCCAGTCAAAACGACCTAAGTCACCAGAACACAAGGAAGTGTAAAACACAACAGCTTAATAAAAAACGAATTCCTCCTCGATCAAGCAAGGCAATGATCAAGGGAGAAAAAAGTGAGTCTGTAAAGTCTCCGGCTCTAATCCGTGCTTCATGGAACCCATGAAAAGGAAAAGAAAAACCAGAGCAACACGGTTTCCATTAGGTCCGCTACTACCGGGGGCGGAGCCACAGAATCCGGCTCTCCAATAAGGGGACTCTCTCGGCCGTTTTATATTAGAAGAAAACGGCGGGAGTGCCACACTGGCAAACAAAGCCACCTGACAATTGGCGAGCCAATAGAAAAACCTCCCTAGCCTGTTTTTCATTTGAAAAAAGGTGGGAGAGTAAGACTGGTAATCAAGTCCAACTCGCCAGCCGGCGAGAGGAAATCCAACCACGCCGCTTTAAAGAACATGTCTATATTCTTAAGCCGTAAAAGGGGTCCCGGACTCCAGCACAGAGTTGCCGAGTGATCCCCTGGACATGTCTTACATGTAAAAACGGACAAAGGTGCCGGGGGAAGACCAAGACGCAGCCGCGCAGATGTCTTCCACCGAAACGGCCTTGAGTAGAGCCGTTGAAGCGGCCACGCTCCGTGTGGAGTGAGCTTTAACGCCCAACGGTGGCGCCAAGCCCTGCCGAGATTAGGCTGAGCAAACACCCTCACATACCCAGCGAGAAAACAGCTGCTTAGAGAGAGCGTGGCCCCTGCTAGCGTCGCTATAACACACAAACAACTGTTGCGGAACGCGGCCGAGCGATTCACGTACATAGCCAACGCCCGAACCGGGCACAGGAGATGCAACTCCGCCTCCGCCTCACTAGAATGAGGCGGGGGGTGAAAAGCCTTAAGCACAATATCCCTCGACCGAAAATAACTATTAATGTTCTTCGGGAGGAGCGCAGGATTAGGTCTGAGCAACGCGAAGGAGCTTTCCTCGTTTAGCAACAAGCAACTCGGGCTGACAGACAGAGCGGTTAGCTCACCGGCCCGCTTGGCAGAAACCAAGGCCAACAAGAGTGCCGTCTTAAATGACAGGGCATCCAAGGGGGCCTGAGAAAGAGGCTCGAAAGGATCCCTGGACAATCCGCGCAACACGGTGGGGAGATCCCAGCGTGGTGTAAGCACGCGTGAAACAGGCCTAACCCGTCTAGCCCCACGCAAGAATCTCTTGACCAGTGGATGGCTGAAGATCGGTCCACCATCACAGCCTGCATGGCCAGCCGAAACGGCTGCCGCATAGACCTTGATAGTGGAGAAGGCCAAACCTTTTTCCAATAAGTTTTGCAGAAACGAAAGCACGCTTCCCACCTCGCATTGAGATGGGACAGCGTGGTTCCTCTCACACCAATTAGGGAAGGCGCAGTGGTGTAGTCTATTTTATTGTAGTGGGTATACTGTGATGATTCCCTCCCAGCCTCGTACAATCCCGTCCCACCGGTACGTGTACGTGTACGTGTACGTGTACGTGTGTGGCGCTTATGGGGTGTCGCACCACACTCACCAACGCAGGGGTCTACAACCCACTGATTTAAGAGTATAACGATTATCAACAATCATGGAAAGCTGAGTAGGTTTATCAGTTTTAATAACAGTATGAACAAATAGAACACAAAAATGACTAGTTGTCCTTTGTATATCTATAGTAGCAATAGCACATGCTAAACAAGGACAAAATCTACTCAAAATAATTTAATGAACTCTTTACAACCATGGCTAACCAGTGCATGAGAAGGAGATGACAGGAGACTAATGTTTCACTTTTTCAATTGCTCTAATTTGAGCTCTTACTTTTGTTATCTAACATACCATACAGTAATTGAATAGTGTAAAAGTGTGAAATTACTGCACCTTAAAAATGACCATGAATTAGCTATACTCTCATTTGCATAGTGATTAACATTATGAATTTCAATTGTGCATACCAACTGTATGTTGGCTGACATTTACCTAACTCTTTTCCCCTCCACTCTAACCAAGGGTGCCTGTTTTTAAATTCCCTAGCCTGACACCCAGTCTGAAAGGCTGGCCAGGGGTTCTCATCTAAAAGTAACAAGGAGATATAAAGTGGGATTAAAACATTGTCTTCTGTTGACTACTTATTATGTGGTTTACACATTAATATGGGAGGACTGGACACACACACACACGCGCGCGCGCGCGCACGCACGCACGCATGCACACGCGAGAAGGAGGGGCTCGGCCCGCCAACTAACGTGCAGAGATGCAGGGGCAGCTTCGCGCTTCGTAACAGAGACAGGGCAGAGCGCGAAGGGGGGATTTTATGAATGGTGAATGTAGGAGATAACTTCCCCTGCTTAAAGTATTTTATTGCAGTTATACCCAACCGGTATTTGCGAAAAATAAACACAGAAGTGAAAGATCTGTCACAAGACGATTGATACGTATCCGTGCACATTTTTAAGTGGGTATACGCAAATCCTGGTGCGTTCCTAGTGGGCATACGGCGTATACCTGCGTATCACGTAGACTACACCACTGGGAAGGCGCACCACTTCGCCGCATAGAGGGAAGAAGTAGAAGGCGCACGAGCGCTCTGAATAGTGTTGATAACCGTCTCAGGCAAACCTTTGCCCTGCAGGATCAACCTCTCAGGAGCCAAACCAACAGCCGTCCCGAGACATCGGGCGGGGGGTGCACCGTCCCGTGGGCCTGTGAAAGCGCATCCGGCCTGAACGGTGCTGGCCACGGCGCTGACCGCGAGAGTGCTGGAGCGGGGGAAACGCATACAAGAGAGCCCGCGGCCAAGTGTGTGTGCCAACGCATCTACCCCCAACGGGGGAAGATCCCGAGGGCTGAGGGAGAACCACCACCTGCAGTGCGTGTTCTCCCTGGACGCGAAGAGGTCCACCTGCGCTGTCCCGAACCTCTGCCAGATCAGTCTGACAATGTCGGGATGTAACCACCACTCGTCTCGGCGGGGAGCGCCTCGAGACATGAGGTCCGCCCCAAAGTTCTGAGCGCCCGCGATATGCAGGGCTCTCAGACTGAGGAGATACTGATGAGCCCAAAGCCAGAGCTTGACCGCCTTTCGGTGGAGAGCAGGGGAGCGGACTCCCCCCTGTCTTTTGATGTACGCTGCCGCCGACACGCTGTCTGTCCTGGTCAGAACGTGGCGGCCGCGCACCAGGTGAAAGAAATGCAACAGCACTTTCCTCACAGCGTCGAGCTCCAACACATTTATGTGTGCTGTAGGGGGCGTGCGCCACTCGTCTCCGACCGAGTGAGAGAGGCACGTTCCTCCCCAACCTGTCAACGAGGCGTCTGTGAAGACCACTACGTAGGACGCCACCCTGCCCAGGGGAACACCCCTGAGAAGGGCGGAGGGTCTTTTCCAATATTCCAGGTCTGGCGACAACGAACGGGGAACGAGGAGCACCCTGAGCTTGTGTCGCCTGGGGTCTAACCGTTGTCGAGCAAACCACCGCTGGAGTCTGCGCATAAAAAGCAGACCCAGGGGGGACCACGGGGTGGGCAGCTGCCATCAGCCCTAACAGGTGCATGGTGGACGTTGCGGTCACGTTTCTGCGAACGCGAAAACGGGAGAGCGCCGACAGGATGGCGTCTCGCCGAGGAGGCGAATGCATCGCAGTCATGGAGTCTAGGCAAAGCCTAGAAAGAAGTAGACTGTCTGCCGGCTGGGGAGCGGGGAGCTCTTCTCCCATTTGATGGCAAAACCCAGGAAGGAGAGATGGTTTATCACCAACATAATAATAATAATAATAATACATTTAATTTAGAGGCGCCTTTCAAGACACCCAAGGTCACCTTACAGAGCATATAGTCATCATTCAAAACTATGTAAAACAGACTAGGAATAAAAGGAAAACAGAGGTTAAACATGAAGAATAATAATAATTAATAACACTCAAAGACGCCTAAAGTGAAGGGGGGACCTCACTAACCACCACCAATATGTAGCACCCACTTGGGTGATGCACGGCAGCCAATCGCTGCCAGAACACTCACTACACACCAGCTTGAGGTGGAGAGTTAGGGATGAGGTGGAGAGTGAGGGAAAAGAACATTTAAACACTATCGACCATATTTAAACACTATCGATCACATTTAAACAATATCGACCACATGTAAACACTATCGACCACATTTAAACACTATCGACCATATTTAAACACGATGGACCACATGTAAACCCTATCGACCACATGTAAACACTATCGCCCACATTTAAACACTATCACCCACATTTAAACACTATGGACCACACGTAAACCCTATCGACCACATTTAAACACTATCGACCACATTTAAACCACAAACATGGTGTCCCTTCTCGCGGTCTCTTCAGAGTTGCTCAGAATAAGCAGGTCGTCTAGGTAGAAGAGAATCCTCTTTTCCTGACGCCTGAGCGGTTCCAATGCCGTCTCCACACACTTCGAGAAGGTGCGCGGAGCCAGGGAATAGCCGAACGGCAGACACTGGTACTCGTACACCATCCCCATAAAGGCAAAGCGGAGAAACTTCCTGTGCGCCTGCCGAACAGGGACGTGGAAGTAAGCATCCTTGAGATCCAGGGATGTGAACCAATCGCCCTCTCTCACACACCGGAACAATGCTCCGACAGTGAGCATTCTGAACTTCCTCGTGGCAACGAATCTGTTGAACACGCAAAGATCCAGAATAGGTCTCTTTTCCCCTGACTTCTTGGAAACCAGGAAGTAGCGGGAATAAAACCCTAGGTGAGACTCGTGGAACGACAGTGATGGCCCCCTTTACCAAGAGACGTGCCACCTCTGCTGCCAGAGCCGTGCTCGCAGCCGGGTCCCGTAGCGTGGTCTCCACCAACCCCATAAAGGGTGGGGGACTACGCTTGAACTGTATGGGATGGCCCCATCTCAACGTGGTGTCCAACCACGATGGCAGAATGCACCGCTCTTGCCAACACGCATAGCGGTCGGAGAGAGGGCGAGCCGACAGCTGAGGAAGACCGTCCAGGAATAACCCGTATTCCTCTGCCCCTACCGCCTCCACACTGCGTGTAAACCAAGGGGGGCTTCCCATGAAAGGGAGGAGGCTCAGCGAGCGTAGAAGACGTACCAGAACCAGCCGCTGTAAAAACAACGAGCTGTCTCGACGTAGCGCTCGTGCCCGCTGAACAGGGAGCGAGCCGTCCGGCTGCCGCACCTATGCGCATGCGCTGTCCGCAGGCTGTAGCCACAGCGCGCGGACCCGTCTCCTCACCTTTATTGTGGGGAACCAGGAGACCGGTACAAGCGGCCGTATCCACGGGCTTGTGCAACGAGTCTCTGATCCGTCCACGGCTCCAAGGGACGCCGCTTCTTAGAAGCAGGTGAACCAGAGGCCATGTGAACACGCAGTCCGACCGCCACCCTACAGCCACCGGGCTGAGGGGGGGAAAGAGGCAACATGGAGGAACGCACCACAAGCGTAGGACGCAGGTGGCCTAAGGAATATCGCTCTTTAGGTACCATGTACTGCCGTTCGGCCGAACGGTCTTTACTTTTTTCTTTATTATTATTTGGGAAGGAAAAGGTCGGAGCCAGCTTCCGGAACTTCCCGGTCCGTGGCGCTGCTCTACCCGTCCGCGGTGGCGGCGGCTGCGGCTGCTGCTGCTGCTGCGGCACCGGGGCTGGAGTTGGAGGCGGTCCCCTGGAACGCTGGGACCGGCCTGGACCCCGCTTCCTCCCGACCTGCTGGTGGGAGGAGCCCGTGAGAATCGCCCCGAACCGGGAACGATTCTCACGGACAGACTGCTGGTGCGCGAGAACCTCGGAGAACCGGGGACCAAATAGGCCATCCGGCGCTAGTGGACCCTGGACCAGGCTGGCCCGCTCCCGTTCCGGCACCGCAGTGTGGGAGAGCCATATGACTCGCTGAATCATTGTCGCCCACGCCATATGCCGGCAGGCCGAAACGGCTATCGGCTGGCATAGCTGGAGGATGGCGCTGGAAAAGCGGGAAACCACCAGCCATCTTGCGGCTTCCTCCGGGCCGTAGGAAGCCGCAAGGTGCGCCTCCGCGGGACAGGAGGCGCATAGGAGTCCTGAGAAGGACCTAGCCCCAGGAGCGCTCTCAGGTGGCCCTGAAAAGGGCCGTTTGTCCGAGGCCTCTCCCGAGCCGCTGCCACCGGCTTGGGAGATCCGTTGTTCTGCTGTAGTCATCTTCTTAGGTAGTATCTCAATCCTTATCGCTGATAAGCACAAGTGCTGAAAGAAAAGGGAGGTTGAGCGACGGTATACACCACGTTATATCGACACGATACCGTGGGGAAATGTGGGCGGTGCCCACGCTGATAGGTGCATAGTTTGAATTTTCACGGGACAAGCCCATAAGGCGAAGCCTAGACGGCGTAGCCTACATGAAATAGAACAAGAATATTTCTGCATCCGGTACGTCATGAAGTAGGGCGTGGCTATGGACCCGTGATGCGGAAGCATATCTCTCCTTGATGTTGCCCTGCGCCATTGAGCAGTTTACATAGGAATGAATAGGCGCCATTTTGGAATCCGTTTTTCATGGACATTTTATAACATGTCCATGGGCTGGATTCACAAATAAATTTTTTTCAACAAGGAACTCTGTAGCCAATCAGATGCCTCCCTCGCTTTCAGTCAATCACATGACTGCAGTGACTGGGGTTTGTCGATTGTCGATTGCCGTTCACTATTTTAACGGCACCGACAATCCCAAAACCCAGTCTAAACTAGATGGAAAAGTTTGTAGTTCAAAACGTGACGCAGCTTTTACTTCTTCGCCACCTAGAGATGTCTAACATGATGTATGATCATTCAAAAACCCCATGTTATTTCCATTAGACATTTGACCGAGAGAACCGGGAGGCTTCAATAGTATCCAGCTGCAGCTCCGGAGAACAACACCCTGGCGTGACAGAACACCCAGGCGGGACGGAAGTACTGTGGCTGGACGGAAGTTACCTCTGATTATTTTTTTATAGACAAATAAACTGATTTATCGCCTGAATTAACATAACAAAGAAAGAAAAAGAAAAATCGACACGTTAGTAACCATTTTTATAGCTTAAAAAAGGTTTCTTAACGTTATTTAGACAAATACCTCAGGATTTTTTCTTTGCGTTAAACTTATTAGGCCAAAAAATTAACATAATAAAACAATATGTCAGTAAGCATTTTTATAGCTTAACGTTAGACAAATAAACTAATTTAGTGTGTAGACAATTATTTAATGGAATTTAGTGTATTATACACTTTACTCATTATGTAGTTGACCATTAGAATTAAGTATTTAGAATTAAGTAATTGTTTTAATATGTCTGATAATCAAATTAAATTTTTTGTTAAGTATATCATCATAATTTGATATAAATATACATTGAAGAATAACCACACCAAAGTTTCCTCAAAATGTATTTAACAAATAATCGACAGAAGCTTAAAGATATAGCTTCTTCATGCTGACTGCCATCAGCTCCAACTCACTGTCAAAATAATCAAACAGTCAAATCAATATTAAGCCTATACAATATATTATTTGCATTCTGTCACTGGAAACGTCATTCACTTCTCTTTTTCGCTTCAGTCTGAAGACTGGTGGATGTAGTCCAGCCGCCATTTGTTTGGCCTCCTCAATGAAGTGTGGGAACCTTCTGCCGTGCCTGTTAAATAAAAAGAAATGATTGTAGGAATTATACATATTTTGTTAATATTGGGGTTGTATATTCATATTTGAAATAAACAAAAACATACCCATCCAGGTGGAAGTTCTCAAGCAGTACTGTGCACCACCATTTTCTGAGGGCTGGCATGTCTTTCTAAAGTAAGGGGATATTCCAAGAATTGACAAGATAAAATATGCATACAAGTAAGAATTTTTCGATGTTGTAACCTTACATATGTCAAAAATCCAATTCTTATTTTAAATGTATCTTTTCAATCGTCAGCTCCTTTTTCATTTAATTTAATGCTACAGTGAACAGTGAAGTCAAATGGCAAGGTACCAAGCGTACTGTGATGGAAAAATGTAGTTGGTGACAACGTTCACACGCGTTGTTATATCTGTTCAGTACATTTTAAGTCTGCGCCTGAGTATACCATAATCATGAAGATCCCACAGTCATTCCCATATGCCTGTGGTGGAAGTCCCTGAACCATGAAGGTAAAACATAATATTAGAAACACATCTAAAAACAATTGATTCCTTAAAAGTTAGATGATAAAAAAGGCATGACAGTTTTGCTAAATCATGTTGCTGTAGCATCACATTGGCGATTACGGATGACACTAAATAAACCACAGCACAGCTTTAACATGAATTTTACTCAATATAATAATAATTATTACCAACAGGTTAACTCTCACTTACTTCCATGAACGAAGTGCAGCTAATTTTTCAAAAAGGGCGCAGTATTATTATATTCGAATTTAGCGAAAAGTAAATAAACGACGGCACGACTTTAACATGAATATTACTCAATATATTAAGCATATTGACGGGGGTTGCCTCACCAAAACCTGCTCTGCTTTTGTAAAAAACCCAAGCCACACACACCATCTCACATTACAATGGCCTTGTTAGTGGCAAAGCCCAAACCCAAAAACCAACACTCACACACACACACCCTACCCTTACTATACCCCGAACCACGACAAACGTTTGTTTCTGTATGGGACATCTTGGCTGGATAAAGATCTGACGGAGCCTCTGAGCATCAAATCACGGACTAAATAACTGAAGTCGTTTGCACTCACTTAAGGATGTGTTGGGCCATGGAAATATGGGGAGTTTTATAGACATCATCATCATAGCATAAGGATCTCTCTGTAATGCAAACAAACTGTCACACTGAGACCATTACCACCATGTGGCCGTCAATTGCTCTTTTCCAGAGCAGCCATCGGGTGTGTGTATGTGCGTGTATGTATGTGTGTTTGGGGGGGGGGGGGGGGGGGGGGCATTCAGCGCCCCCATGTGATTTAGGAGGCAAAGACACTGACATATGTAGCACATGACGTCATGTCTTCGTGCAACTCTGTTCTTCTTCGACTCCATAAGTAAAGGCTGTCCACCGTTTTGTCAGGCTCCATGGGCAATCTGTGGAGTAAGTAGAAGATGAAGAACGACCACCGCAGCAATATAATAAAGAGGGGTAAGACTGGGAAGACAGAGCGACAGAGACAGAGCGAAAGAAGAAAAGCGTGATCAAATAAATCAGAATAAAACAAATGCCTTCCATTTGGCAGGCAGGTCAGTCTCTGGCTGTTCTGAATTACACATACTTTGTCTTTGTCACTTTGAACCCCAACCCCCCGCCCCCCCTTCCCCCCTTCTCCATCACAATCGAGAATTCCATAACATTTCCATTAAAGCACTGGTTATTTTTTATATATATATGTTGTTGTCTTCTTAAATAAATTCCTGTGGTCTCGGCTGCAAATCGCATTCACTGACTAATAGTGTAGAAAATGTTTTTCCCTCTATTGAAGTTGTCCATAGTTCTTTCCTCTGAAGGCCTGCTGAAAGAACAGCCTGTTCTTGTGTGACCGAGGTTGTGGGGTCCCTCAGCTGAGAAACAGGGACAGCAGGCTGGGTACCAACAACAAGAACATACTCAGAATAAGGCTCCTTATAGAGAGGTGTAGGAAGATTATTACACTCGAAACCAGTGGTGTATAAAGTACTACAAAGTCATACTTGAGTAAAATATCTGAGATGAAAGTGAGGTTGGTAAATGTTAAAGTCATCCGTATGAAAACCACTTGAGGAAAAGTCAACTGCAGCTTCAGTTGGCCAGATGTCTCACATGGTGGACTCAAAGTAACAAGTCTTAAAGGAGACATATTATAGTGTTTTCCCAACAAGTAAACATAGTATTTGAGTTCCAGAAAAAATGTTTTTGAAGCTGTTTGCTGGAAATAGCTTTTAGGAAAAAAATATTGTTTACCGCTATTCCCCTCTGTTTCACTCCCTTCAGAATGCGCTGTTTCTGGTGTCTGTAGCATTGATGCAAATGAGCTGCTGCCCATTGACCAATGAGCTGTCAAACTGTACCACAGCATGGAGGAGAAGGGATTGTTGCCGTTTGCTGACTCCTGGAGCTCTAACATAATAATATTATATACAGGTATTTATATAATATATCTAATATCACGGCCAAAAGCTATGTGCGCCTCGGATGATATTATGAATAATAAAGACTGTCTGACGGTCTGACGTCTCTGGTACTTCCACAAGTAACACTTGTAGTGGGGGATATCTCGGCCATGGTTGAGAAGAATTGGGGGGAAGGAACTTTGGCATTGACTCTCTGAAGTCCATGAACTGCGACATGGAGAAGAAAGGGATTGCAGTCCGGGAGCTGAGCTGCCGGACTGTCTCCGAGCTCCCCGCGCCGGAGCTGCTGGACTATAGTCCGTCCGCAGTCAAAGCCATCCGGCCGCAGTCCGGCAGCTCCGGCGGGGTACTCCGGGAGCTGAACTGGGGCCGAAGCTAGGTGGCAGCTCCAGTGGACTAGCACCTCGGGCGGACGAGCAGCTCCGGCCGGGGTAGCTCGGCAGCTCAGCTCCGAGAGTACCCTTTCTACTCCATGTCTCCTCCTCCCGACTTCCGGCGGCAGTTCCGGCGGGGTGAGCTCGGCACCAGAGAAAGGGATTGCACTCCCGGAGCTTAGCTGCAGGACTAGCGCAGAGTTCACCCCGCCGGAGCTGCTCGTCCGCTGGTCCACAAAATCTTAGCGATGCTCTGATTGGAGGGGAGTGGGGAAGTGGGAGGTAATATTCAAATGTGCCCCCTTCCTACGTAGGAGGGGGCGCCGAAACTGACTCGCTCGTTTGATAGCTGGAGGCGGGCTGCTTCCAGAAATGCGTATCTCACTGAAAAAATCATGTACAGACTTTTTTCAAAGTTTGTATGCGTGTGGGAGCACCATGTACCCACAACAACACCCCAAATCCCAGGAAAAGTGCTGTTTTCATAATATGTCCCTTTTAATTAAGCAGGCACTCATCTTGTAGAAGTCCTCATCCACTGATCTTTTATTAAGTTGATTTAGTTTCCAATTCATTTTTAGCCCTAAAAAGAGGTGTGGACCTAGTAACTAATTATTTTGTTTCTAAGTATCCACAATTAACTGATGATGAAATTTGTTGAATTTGTTACATGTTTGTAGCCGTTTAAAGGGGACCTCTTATGCTTTTTCGACTTTTATGACCTATAAACGTTGTTATAATGATTGATAGTCATGTTTAACCATACTAAAGTGTCAAATAATGACGTACATGCATTTCGACGTATTCCCTGCTGACAGTCTGGGGTGGCTGTGCAGAGCGCTAAACACTCGGGACAACGTTTGCGATTCACTTGTTCACATTTCCGGGAAATCATCTACGTAGAGGCACTCCTGCCACGCCCCCATATGCCTGGTCAAATCTGCCCGCGCGCGCTTTAAGGAAGGTAACCAATCACAACGGAGTTGGGTTGGCAGGAGGGGGGCGAGGGGGCAGAGAAGGACGAAACCGAGCGTTGGCAGAGAATGCTGAAAGCGCCCAGATGAGAGGAAGAGTTTCCCGGAAATCTACATCGTTTTTTGTGCTGTGATTCGTGTCAGGTTGCGCTATAGGAGTCATTAATAAGAAATTAAGACCAGAAAAGTAGTATAATAGGTCCTCTTTAAGGAATTATCTCAAGTGTTATCTTGTAACGCCACTAGGAGGCGCTGTGGACACTAATGAAGATTGAGATCTGTGTTATCTTGTAATGCCACTAGGAGGTGCTTTAGACACTAATGAAGAGAGTGATCTGTGTTATCTTGTAACGCCACTAGGAGGCTATGCAGACACTAAGAGAGATCTGTGCAGGGCCGGAGTGGGCCTCATTTTCAGCCCTGGAGTTTCATGCCTCAGACCGGCCCACTTTAGATCACAACCTATCATATTAAAATAATGTAATTAAAGTACCGAAAATGAACCGAACCGTGACCTCAAAACCGAGGTACGTACCGAACCGAGATTTTTGTGTACCGTTACACCCCTAGTGGCAACATATCAGAAGACAAATTATTCTGTGTGTCTAAACATCCTTCAATCGGGGTGATGTGCCTGGATGCCAGGCCTGGGGGGCGGGGGCTGGATAGGAAGTGGTGCGGAGACACGGCGGCGCTCTACAGCCAACCAGCGATCAAAAGTACATCTGTGCAAAACCATGCCTTCCAGTTAATAAGGCATTACATGAGCGCTTTCCGTCCCCCCATCAGAGCCACCTGCTGGTCCGTCTGAGCGTTGTTGACACGCTCAAAGTGCACTATTAAAGAAGACTCTCCTATTTGCGCCTTGATGCTAGGCGCAAATAGAAGCAGATATACAGACGTAAGTGAGAAAATTAACGTTTTTAGCACAGATATGAACCGTGGATCCCAAGCACACTTCCCCGTCGGTGTGCAGCTCTATCTCCTGTGAGTGGGAACACAGGGAGTTATTTCACTCAGTTTCATTCACAGACCCTATATCTGAAAAATGGGAGGGCTGTGCAGCCAATGGGCAGGCTAATTGGGCTGAGGCTGGAGGGAAAGGGGCCGCAAGTGCTTTCAGTCTCCATTAGCCTGATGAGCCCACCTCTCTCCATGTGTCACAGAGCATGTGGCGCCGCGTCATTAAGACAGGAAGGGAAGGATATGGCGGTGTAGCGGCTAGGTAAACAAAGGCTGGATGGATGGCCGTATTTCAAAGAGCCAATGAGGTATGGGTACCGGGACGGCCATTCAATCTAAGATTCCTTTACCTCGCCTTGTTTTCTTCTCCCCAGGTTCTGTGTGAGCAGGAGAGCGCTTGCGTTTGTGACAGGACCACTCCATAGTCTGCTATAGTGCAATCACTGAGCATAACAGGAATCAAGGATATAAATCCTACCGCAAATGTTGAACCAGAGCCAATACATTCACCAGCTTTCATGTGTTTTCATTCCTGCCTTCAACAAATAGTACACACATACGCGTAGGCACACACACACACACACAAGTTAATCAAGACCGAGCAAAAGCAGTTGCAGTTTCCTTTTTTCTCGTCCTTCTCCTGTATTTGCAAAGCAGCCATATTGATGTTGAGGCATGAAGCCTGCAGGGAGCGGGTGACAGGTGACGACAGATGAACGTTCTGCTGGAATGTGGTTCTGTATGACTGCATAGCCAGCTCTGGCTGTGTGCATGTCTACATGAGAATCAACCTTTGTTTATGGAACCCTTTGACCTGAGCTGGGCGCCCTGCTCATATAGCAAGGGGTCAATGCCCCCAAAGGGGAACTCTCCTTTCCATCCGTCGGTCGAATGAATGTTCTTGTGTGGCTCCTTTCTAACAACCCCCACCACTCTAAGCTCTTACAAAAATACTACAGAAAATATGACGTTTAGGCTCCGTAACCACTGGGCCACGGTCACCCTAGCGATGTGAACGTACCATGCAGGGCAGCCAACAGGTCGCTGTCTTGTTCACGGTAATACTGTCTACTAGTCCGCCAGGAGGAGACACTGATGGCGCTACGCCATTCTAACTTGGAGCTGAAGTCGCGTGGTCGATGAGTCAACGGTGACGAGGAACATGCTCCCCAACCTTCCCTCTGAACCCTGCAATAAACACTCAGATCAAGAGCAGATCTTAGTGTTTGAAAAGAGACAGACGCTATCTAGACGATATCCTGTAATTCAGGATAGCCAAGACCAAGTTAACGTGGCGTGGTCGCAAGAGGTTTGTGCCTCTTCCAGCCCGAAACATCAACCCCCTGGACGGGGCAATCCAAGACCAGCTCACTGAATATCAGTACTTGGGTATCTGACTGTTCTGTCCTTCCCACACCATATCAACAGTCCAATCCAAATGGCTTCTTGTAGAGGATGCGCTCCCCCTTCAGTCACTGGGATGAGCATTCATCCCATGACTGTGGGGACATTAGGTATACGTCGGCATGCAACCACACACCGGCAAAGCTTGAGGCTCACTGTCAAACTGCTATCCGCTCTGCTATAAAGCTGCTTTCAAAACAAGACACTGCTCTGTTTGCAAGACAATCCCAACACAACTGTGTCCTGTTCACAGCCTCATGGTTATCTATCTTCAAACCATGCTCAAGGGCCCTCCCCTCTACCTGTCACCTGTACTTGCTACGTCTGCTGCCTACAACCGTTCTGCTCACCAGTTTCTGCTCAAAGTTCCCGGGACAGATCCTGTACTTGGTCTGACTTCAGCAGTAGAACATTCTGCAAACAAACATTCAAGGTGGACATTTGATCACCGAAATCAGTAAAGGTTCTTAAATAAAATGTGTTCTTAAGCACTTGCCTGGTTAGACATCGGTGAATTAAAATCCAGTCCATCTTGAGGTTTGTTTTCTGAACCCACACATTAAAACCCTTGAACTATCTGTCCATTCGGGGCCTGTGTGGAGGTGATAGTGATCGGGGATAGTGGCAAGCATTACACCATGATATGTTAACGTCTTAATTGATCATTTGAATTCAATAGGGTTTGAACATGTAGAAATTCAAAGTAATTAATTTTCCCACCTAGAATTATTGACAGCAGTGGAAGCAGAGGCCAGCAGACCTGAGGAACCAGGGCTTCCCAGCGCGGAGGACCAGAACCCACCAACCAGGGCTCCCCAGCGCGGACCACCAGACCCTACCAACCAGGGCCCCCAACGTGGACGAACAGAACCCACCAATCAGGGTCCCCCAGCACGGACGACCAGAACCCACAAACCAGGCGCTGCTCCTCAGACGACCAGCTCCAGACCTTCATCAATCTCTTTTTGAATTGTCTGTCTGTGCGTGCGGTTGCGCATGTGTGTGTGTGTGTGTGTGTGTGTGTGTGTGTGTGTGTGTGTGTGTGTGTGTGTGCATTTGTGCCTGACAAAATGTGCAGAACTCAGTGATCTTGCAATTTAATTGTTTGCATTGTGTTAAAATTATGTTTATTATATTAAGGCCTATTGTATATTGTATATCTCAAATTATGTTTTTTCTTAAAGGAAGATAACGCTATGACAGATAGGCCTAGGCCTACATATCAATTATGTGAACGCCAGACCCTGAAATAACGTTTGGAATCACAAGCTCAGTCCACAGCCCATGCGGTCAATAACGCTGATGCATGGGGATTAGAGGCCCGCAAACATGACCTGCCTTCATAAACCCACACGATGAACTGAGTCACTGAGACACGTTTCGAAAAGCTGAAATACAAAATCAATCCATTTAAAACTCGCCATTAAATAGTCTTTGTCAGTAGAACAATACAAAACATTATTAATTGTCATGTAAGATACTTTTCACATAGGCCTAGGACTTACATAAAAGGGAAAAAAAGATTTCTCTGTGCACTTTGAAGAAGTGCTTTGTTTGAAGATAATTATTCATTGTTCGTCTGATGATACATACAAGTGTGTCTTCGTGTTTTTTTATTTATACAAATGTGAACATATCATGTCTCTCAACATCAATAACGACTTCAATATCACTTTAAATGTGCTACATTTCTCAAAGTAGCATGAAGATACATTATGCTACTAGTAGGGGACATATTATGAAAACAGCACTTTTCCTGGGATTTGGGGTGTTGTTGTGGGTATATGGTGCTCCCACACGCATACAAACTTTGAAAAATGTCTGTACATGATTTTTTGAGTAAGATACGAATTTCTGGAAGCAGGCCGCCTCAAGCTACCAAACGAGCGAGTCCGTTTCAGCGCCCGTTCCTACGTAGGAAGGGGCGCTCATTTGAATATGACCTCCCACTTCCCCACCCCCCTTCAATCAGAGTATAAAAAAGATACGGCCAATTGTGTTGCATGTTTGGAATTCATCATGTCGAGGATTCACAAGAGGTGTTCTGTTGTTGGCTGTATGGACGTCCACAAATCCCTCCATTGTGTCCCAGAGGACGAAAGAGCGACGTGGATTGATTTCATTCTTGAAGGCGAAGTCCCAACAGTTGACAAAAACCTTTTGGTCTGCGCTGTAACCACTTTACGACTGACTGTTTCACCAACTTTGGTCAGTACTCGGAAGGATTAGCTGTGAAACTTTATCTCTACGAGGGGTCCCTTCCAACTTTGCATGGAATACCTGCAGACGAGGGACATGTAAGTATACAAATAATTAGCTGTGTGTTTCTTTAGTAGATTAGCATGAACTTGTGCGTGTTGTGGCGTGAGTTTTTCCATTGAAAACGATGAAAGGCTAGGGAGAGAGCACATGCTGCAAAGCTACCAAGGATACATTCAGTGAGACAATGGGTGAACGAGATTTTTATAGGGAAACGTTTGCAATGTGGGTTGGAGCAGTGGTGTAGTCTATTTTATTGTAGTGGGTATACTGTGATGATTCCCTCCCAGCCTCGTACAATCCCGTCCCACCGGTACGTGTACGTGTACGTGTACGTGTGTGGCGCTTATGGGGTGTCGCACCACACTCACCAACGCAGGGGTCTACAACCCACTGATTTAAGAGTATAACGATTATCAACAATCATGGAAAGCTGAATAGGTTTATCAGTTTTAATAACAGTATGAACAAATAGAACACAAAAATGACTAGTTGTCCTTTGTATATCTATAGTAGCAATAGCACATGCTAAACAAGGACAAAATCTACTCAAAATAATTTAATGAACTCTTTACAACCATGGCTAACCAGTGCATGAGAAGGAGATGACAGGAGACTAATGTTTCACTTTTTCAATTGCTCTAATTTGAGCTCTTACTTTTGTTATCTAACATACCATACAGTAATTGAATAGTGTAAAAGTGTGAAATTACTGCACCTTAAAAATGACCATGAATTAGCTATACTCTCATTTGCATAGTGATTAACATTATGAATTTCAATTGTGTATACCAACTGTATGTTGGCTGACATTTACCTAACTCTTTTCCCCTCCACTCTAACCAAGGGTGCCTGTTTTTAAATTCCCTAGCCTGACACCCAGTCTGAAAGGCTGGCCAGGGGTTCTCATCTAAAAGTAACAAGGAGATATAAAGTGGGATTAAAACATTGTCTTCTGTTGACTACTTATTATGTGGTTTACACATTAATATGGGAGGACTGGACACACACACACACACGCGCGCACGCGCACGCACGCACGCATGCACACGCGAGAAGGAGGGGCTCGGCCCGCCAACTAACGTGCAGAGATGCAGGGGCAGCTTCGCGCTTCGTAACAGAGACAGGGCAGAGCGCGAAGGGGGGATTTTATGAATGGTGAATGTAGGAGATAACTTCCCCTGCTTAAAGTATTTTATTGCAGTTATACCCAACCGGTATTTGCGAAAAATAAACACAGAAGTGAAAGATCTGTCACAAGACGATTGATACGTATCCGTGCACATTTTTAAGTGGGTATACGCAAATCCTGGTGCGTTCCTAGTGGGCATACGGCCTATACCTGCGTATCACGTAGACTACACCACTGGGTTGGAGTGACCATCGTTGAGACTATAAGACAGTTAACGGAATCTACATAACAAAGAAGTCATTCGATGGCCTGAGTATCAGATTTCGTGGCTACAATGGCAATTCAAATACCAACGAAGCTCCCATCCAGAGAGAGGAAGGGAGGTATCTAAAGGTACATGGAGAATGTATACAATTCCTTTTAATGTGAATAGTAATTATATATACACAGTGAATATAATTTGTATATTATAGTTATGCTTGATACAGACACAGAGCTATACATGCAAGATAAGGTTGACATCTTTTTTTTCCCGATAGGCCTCAGAGCATCATGCATCATCGGAGTTACCTGCTACAAGGGATATTGGCTGCAATACTGAGCCACCTCAGAGACACCATGTTGGCACACAACTCTCTTTGAAGACTCTTCGTTCACATTACAGAAGTGAAGGTTGGTAGTGTTTATACTGTAACAGTGCAGTCATGTTTTATTCCTAAGAATGCCCTGCTATCATAAATATATACTTTTTGTTACAGCTGTTTAGGCTACTGTGTCCTTCAAGGACTTTGGCACAACCAATAATTAGGATACTTACCAACAAGTAGGATATAATGTATGATATTTTTGTCTTTCAGCAACTCCTGCATTCTACAAGCTGGAGAAGGCGCTGACCAAGAAAACAGTCCTGACTGAGGGATATAGCAAAGCTCAGTCCCCACCACCAGACGTCCTCTTTGGAGGCATTCCACGCCGTGATCCTGCGGTTCGCCCCTAAAAATGTGGTCTATCCATTTCTAGGAATGCTGTGCAGGTAAATTAGGCTGAGATTACTTGTTGTGAACATTTTCCCATTTCTTGCAATTATTTCCATGTTTGATTTTTCTTTTTAACGTCATAGACTCTACCTGGCTGCACTGCATTACAATGAGCATTTTGATTGAGGACAAGCCACTACGTCATCAGGGGATCTTATGTTCAGACTGACCTTTCCTATGGCCAGGAAGGGAGAGTGCAGAGCCAAACCACTGAAGACTGAGGCGACATTCCGTAAGTGTCAACTTTTAATTTTACTCAGAAAATAAACATTTATATTGAACATGAGACAAAGTACATGAGACAAACTCCAACACAATAAAATAAACAAATAAATGCACATAAATACCTGAAAATATACCAAATATTCAAAGTGCAAAATGTCAATGCATGAACAGTTGTTGAATAATCTAGTAACTAGTGATTCCCTTTTGTGTGTGTTGCACAGAGTATGTGAATGATTTGATGGACACACATGATCATGGAGAAGGTCTTTGTCGACCCAGCATCGTACAGAGCAGAGATTCTGAAGATAAACATCCTGCCGGAACTGTCTTCAGAATATGAGCATCCAGACAAGGAGGAGGTCATCGCCAGCTACGTCTCCAGATTCAATCAAGGGAGGGTGGTTTGAAGCCTCCTTATCTTCCATGGGCGTCAGGAAACTCCCGGTGTATACGAAGAACAACGCATGATGGGATAACAACCCATATCTTCCGCCCAAGGAAGCCCCAGCACCAGCTCACAAAATTTCTATAGGCTAAATACCTGTAACGACTGAGAAAATGTAACATTGTTAGTCAACAGGTTCTACAATGTCAACATCTCTGTTCACATTTTCTCATTGAATTCAGTGAATTCTTCATTTATACTGTATTTAAATGCACAAATATTCATGACTGCGTTCAATAAATGTTTATTGTATCTGTACAATGTTTTATGTACAATGAGTTTAGGTAAAACTCACTGCACTATCCCCCGTAGTCGCAAAGGACCGTCGTCAGCTCTGTAAATGTTGAATGCGTTCTGCAGCGAGAACACATTTAGACAAACCGGTTCTACACCTGGATGGTCTATCATACAGGGAGGCCTTTCATCCAGCTGTTCCTGCCGTCTTGTAACCTATTATGGATAACATAAGGTGAGTATCTGCAATGGCATGTTATCAGAAATCATGCACTGCAAACATAAGTGTAGGTAAGGGTTAGGTAGCTGCTAATGTTACCTGAGGCACCTGACAGCATACGTTCTCTGGCTCTGACTGCATTGTGGCACAATTTCCACATGTGCACCTATACAAACAAATACAAATAAATCATGCATGTATAATGCTAAGTAAATAAACCTGGCATACCAGTATTTGCAACCAATAATAGCTCCCACGTCTGAGATTGGTGCGTGCTCTAGATGGCCACATTTTCCTAGCCTGAGGTGAATGTCCAGTAGCACTAGGCATTCTGGTTGACATAATTTCACGTTTTGTAAAATAGAAGAAAAATATAGTTATAACTAGTGTAAATTCAATAGGCTTACTATATAAACATACTTCTTTTTATTTCGTTTGCACTACTACTATGTCACATATTTTCCAAGAGCACCTTATGCATACTGAATCACAGGGTCTGTCCCTGTGATTGTCCCTGCAATCGTCTGATTCAAGCATCTGAACCCAACGCAGACTATTCATAATATTCTAATGAACACGGAAGAGGCAGTGAATGAAGTATTGATTAGACAGCGATTCAGACACTGTCACAAACTGAGAGGAGAGTTGACGGATAAGATGGCGGTTGACCTAGTTTCAAAGTTTATAGGCCTACCGTGTATACTCGGTAATACCGGTGTTGACGCGAGTGTATTACTCGGTGTGAAAATGTCCACACCGCGTCAACCCTAATGTCTTCTATATATCTAGTGCCAGCAGCTAGTGTCTAACTTATGCGGGAAACTCAGACAATGACGTTGAAAAGTTCCATAAAAAATAGAACGTTTTTCTTTGACTAACTGATGAAGAGAAAGTTCTCTCACGGACACGTCGGACAGCGAAATATTTGATTTAATCTTAAGGCATGATCATGGGAAAGTACTGGATACAAAAGTTACCAAGAACACATTCGATGAAACAATAGGTGAACAACATTCTTATAGGGAACGTTTCCATTGTGGGTAGGGAGTGGGAGTGACCTAAGGCCAAGTCAATTTGTAATACAATGGGTGGATATTGGACATGTCTGCAGGTTTGTAAGACATGGCTGTAAATAGTTTACACAACAAAGAAGTCAGTCGATTGGCCTGGTCACAAAACCAGACTTACTGGCTCCAGTGGGAACTTGAATACGAATTAACTTAACCTCTCTCAGTTAAGAGAGGAAGGGATTTGTTTTAAGACACAGGGAGAATGAATACAGTTCCTTCGAATGTAATAATTATATAAACAAGGTTAATATAATTTGTATGTGATTGTATATTTATAGTTATGATTGATATTTCCACGACACTAACCATTCAGAAGTATCCTGCTGAATTCTTGGAGTCTGAGGATCTGCAGGAGCCTCCTCTCCTCCGATTCAGGTTCGAACATATATGGCTGAAGCTGCCATGTCCGCTAATTTCACATGCTACGGTACACTCTCTCCGTAACCATGGTAACAGTTTGTTAGAAGGGCGTGTCCAAATGCAATGGATGGTAGCTCATTTGCATTGAAGCTACACCCCCCTGAAACAGCGCATTCTGAAAGGGACTGAAACAGACAGAATAGCGGTAGGCGAGATTTTTTTTCCTAAAAGTTATTTCAAGCAAACAGCTTCAAAAACATGTTTTTGGAAACTCAAATGCTATGTTTACTTGTTGTGAAAATAGCATAATATGTCACCTTTAAGGCGCCCGTCATTTCACATACATAAAACTGTCGATCCGTGCAGGGTTTAGGGTTTGACAAGCCATGATCCCATAAAGTCACTCCGCGCAATTTTATATATCATATATGTGTTTTCAATTTTCAGCCTTTTAAGTTTTAAGCGCGACGTGGAGACTCTAAGCGGCCCATTTCATCAGCATATCAAACCGAGATCAAGGCAGTTCATTTAAGCCCCTGGAGAGGGCAGTCACACACGAGACTTCACCTCCAGGCGGAGAAACGGGCCAGTTTAATACGGTTCATGCTGCAGTCGGGGTGGAGAACTTTTTAGAGAAATGATTTCCCCCGTTTGTCCCTTTAAACCCGAGAATGAATGCTTAGTTTAAACAGAGAACACGTTCAAGGTTTGCAGCCAGGGTAGTTTGGTTTCAACTTCTGGCCTCTAATGATAAAGTAAACAATTCCCAATTCTCCAGCGTCCAAAATAAGGCATTAATTTTAAAGAAAATAAAGCAGGTATTTGTGGTCGCTGGCATTGAGTAAGTCAGGAGTAGGCCTGTAGACCGAGTGGAGGACAGGAGCAGTAGGCCTATGGACTGAGTGGTGGACAGGAGGAGTAGGCCTATGGACCGAGTGGAGGACAGGAGGAGTAGGCCTATGGACCGAGTGGAGGACAGGAGGAGTAGGCCTATGGACCGAGTGGAGGACAGGAGGATAGGCCTATGGACGAGTGGTGTGGAGGACAGGGGGAGTAGACCTATGAACCAAGTGGAGGGAAGGAGGAGTAGGCCTATGGACCGAGTGGAGGACAGGAGGAGTAGGACTATCTAGGAAGCTCCCAGGGGATTGGAGAGCTTGTCTATTGAGGGCGCCAACTGGAGCGTGAGGGGGAACTAATCTCTCCATTTAGGTGTTTAGCTGAAGCTTTTTAGCTGCAAAGCTCCTCTGTTTTCTTTGACTTCTTAAAAATGCGTTTGTAGAGCTAATGTGTTCCCATTCCTTCTGATGCTACTCTGTTTCTTTTGAGGATCCTTTTGCCAAGATTTACTGTACTGCAGCACCCACTGGGTGCTTGCCACTGTACTATGGAGCTTTGTGTGATCTTCAACTGGGTGCTATTATGGTCGGCTGTCATCAATAAACTGCAAGCCTGTGACCAATTACCTGGCGATGGCCTCCTCCATTTTCTACTAATTTTCAATCCTTGATAGAGAAGGCTAGGCATATTGATCTCTCTCTCTCTCTCTCTCTCTCTCTCTCTCTCTCTCTCTCTCTCTCTCTCTCTCTCTCTGTAAATACATATATAATTATTTTGTTCTACCACAGTTTAACCTATAATGCTCGCACACTAGACTCACTTTGTGGATGGCTATTAGGCCTACCGATCATAAGTTTTGCCAAACCACAAAGTTTTATGTCATAAGCTAATGAAGTGAATTCAGAATTAATTTACGGGGATGTGAAGAGGCCGTCTGGCTTTAAGTATATGATACACACATCTCCTTCTATACACATAGTCCAGTGATATGTGTGAACATCATATCCCCTAACCCTACAGGCTAGCCTTAAAGGGTTTTTGTTTAGGTGTTATGCAATATGGAGCAGAATAACTTCTTTCAATTCGTACACTTTGAAGAACCAAACAAACGTTTTTTTTAATATATTTATTATCATTTTAGGTGTAACGAGATTCATAGACATCAAGTGAAGATAAAAGTCTACGAAAAAGACACACACAGTGTGAAACATCAAACAAGACCAAATCCTTGTTTGAAAACAGCATCATATGCAAAAGGCCACCCCAGAGCCTGTGGAAAAAGTGTCTCTTCTTGTCTAGGTCCAGGGAGACCATGGAGCTACAGCGAGGAGCCCACCACTTGGCAGCTCTTCCTTGTCCATTTTTCCCCAAAGAGCTGGATCCATCAGAGTCATCCTCTCCACAAAAGGGTGGAGACATGCTGGTCTCCTTGATAAGCCCCTTCCTTGGAAAGCATACAGACATCAGCTGAGCTGCTTGTCAACACAAGTTACCGGGCTAGTTAAACAACCCCCCCCCCCCCCCCCCCCCCAATCTCCAGCACCCTCTCTACATGCTCATCTACAACGTGCTTCCTCTTTACGTTTTGGTTTTCGCCGTCCTCCCTCAGTGTGGGCCAGGGGTCTTCACGTAGGAGACGGAGGGAGAGGTCAGGAGCAGGTGTTTGGAAAACAATGGTCCCCCACACTTCAAATGCCATGGGGGGAACCCTGGTTTCAGGAGGCGTTTGATGTCAGCTCTGCTGACAGCGAGCCAAGGCAAGGCTAGGGCAGGGTGTCCATTGGGGGGGGGCTGGTTGCTCTCTGGACCAGCCTGCCGGGAGAGAGGGGCTCTGAGGGGGAGGGGATGACAGGATGTCCAGGCCGGGCCTTGCGTGTAGTCCTGAGTCCCTGCAGAGACAAACACAAGAGTCAGAGTGAGGCAGCAGGGCTGGAGACTCCGTGGAGACCACAGCCACTCCGTCCTTATCCAATGGGGAAGGGGACTGTCGCAATTTCAACCAATAGATTTGCAGTACAAAAAGGCAGCTTGTTCTGAGCCGCAGTTCGGCGTGTACAACCCTAACAACCTCCCCCCGACCCCCAACCTGCCCCGTCCGCCCCCTGACCCGTTGGTCACTGACCAGTTCCACTCCCGCATGGTGATAATGGACCAGTGCTCAGTGGGTCACCCTATACCAGTCACCTCTACCCCTCCCAGCAGATCAAATCCTTCAGACCAGCCTCCCCCACCACCCTAGAGCAAGGCACTCCTAATAACAGCAATGCAGCGTGTATTTCAGCTGTCAACAGTAGCAGTAGATTCCCTGTATGGCCAGCACGTTTCCTCCAAATCATCCAAGTGAAACAAAAAGACATGTATGGACTGTCTCTGCTAATCCTGTCTCTGCTGTCACATGTGTACATTTGACATGAGAAAATGATTGAGACCCCACTGGGTCTCAACAGACCACTTGGTCTGAATGAACCCCGGACACTGTGTGGAGAGACCCCTCTAGGGGACAGTAAGAGTGACTCCCTGAGGCCAGACCCACGCTGTAGACCCCCCCCCCCCCTTTACAAAGAAAGAGTTGAGTGAGGGGGAACTTTATATCAAATATGAAGGTCACCCCACTACTGCAGGAAGACACACAAGGAGGTGGGAGTTGTGGGTGAGAAAGGATCCAACAGCAGCTCTAAGTACAGCGTGGCCTGCTGGCAGGGAGGGGCTGTTCCAAATCTACGTCTGCTTCCAGACGCCCAGGAACCCAAAAGCTCAAGGTATGTGTGTGTGTGTCAGGGTTGGGGGGGAGGGTGTGTCGGGGATAGGGGGGCACATGGCTGGCTGGCTCGGGATGGCACAGCCCAACTGACAGGTGGATTGTTTCCCAAGAGGCAAGACTCTTAATTACCAAGGGCCTGAGGGAGTGTGTTCAGGGGTGGGGGGGGGGGGGGGGTCCTATAATGGTCTTCAATTGACCCGCCGGGCCCAGAACATTAAAGACAGAAATCCTTGAGGGTAAATCAGCCCCCACCCCCCCTTAACCGGAGTGGTCTTTGGTCTGTTCCCAGCCGGCCACCCCCCCTTAACCGGAGTGGTCTTTGGTCTGTTCCCAGCCGGGAGGCGGGGGTCCTGACTGGAGAAGTGGAGAAAGCATCTGATTAATTGCGCTAAGTATGCCCGGGCTTAATGAAAATTACATACGGAGTAACAACCCCATAATCAGATGAGGAGAGAGAGAGAGAGAGAGAGAGAGAGAGAGAGAGAGAGAGAGAGAGAGAGAGAGAGAGAGAGAGAGAGAGAGAGAGAGAGAGAGAGAGAGAGAGAGCGAGAGCGAGAGCGAGAGCGAGAGCGAGAGAGCCAATCATTATCCTCCCCCACCCCCTGCTCTTTCGCTTATGATCAATTTAATCAACAGGAAGTGAGATAATATAGAAAGCACCTCTTAGCTTTAATTGACCTCTGGATCCGCAGCATCCATCAGGGCCGTAACGTCAACGTGTGGCCAGCAGGGGAATAAAATGTGTAATAAATAAATAAAAACGTCCATGCACATGACATTTAGACAAGCTTTCTTTAGTGTCTGCCAATGTGTGCAACCAATCTTTGGGATGTAGCTTCGCTTTAGATCTCTTAAGGCCGGTATATAGTCCTCCGTAAAGTGCAGTACATAGAGACGGAGAGCTCTCTCCGTAGCCGGAGAGCCTGTCAGAGACCCTCTCCGTAGCTTACGTGCGCATCAATATTTTTTAACTATCCGTCGATGCAACGGAGACGGCAAGGGCTGTGATTGGTCCTCTAACAAAATCATTTCCGGAATCACTTCTCCGGTTTGACTTTGCACCTTATTTACTTTGAACATTGTTTACTTTGCACATTAAGGACCAATGAAACACCAAATAAGATTTGTAAAGCTTTGGAAGTTTAATAGTTTTTACCATGTAAAAACTATTTACATGGTTTATAGTCAACATATAAGATCGATCGGGCGGCGAATTGCATTGCGTATCCGACATCACGACGGAGAACTCCGTGGTTACGGAGTCGGATTACGGATTACGGAGTCTGAGTAGTATACTTTGGCCTTAATTCAGCATATACATAGCTGGTATTGTACTTGAGGTTCACACTCAACCTTTTTTTTCTATGTGGTGATAGGACGTGTACAAGTACACAACACATGTACAGCTTATGGTGGTGTGGTGTTGTGGTGTACTGGCATCTCCGTCATCACACTAAATAAATACACGGTTGCTTCTCCCAACCATGTTTGGGGAAGCTGGTCCCTCGGTTGGGTAATATTTCATGCCACGCTGGCCTGTTCTGCTTCATGCCTGTGAGGTAGGAGGTAGACCACTGGGAAGCCTTGATGAGGCTGTTTGTTATCCGTGAACTCTGCAGTATTATGGAGGAATAAGAGTTAGAATAATTGTGACGCTATTATATCGTATTACTATGAACCCAGCATGCCCCAGCCAGTGTTTCAGTCAGCAACATTCTGTCACAGCTGGAGTGATTCTGAAGGAAGGGACAGGGACGCCATTTTAGGACGTTGGAAAAGAAAACGATGGATGTAGCGTAGACCTATGGAGACTCAGGGAAAGATATCCTTGTATGGAAAGTGAAGCCTGATTGGTTTATCAGTGTCACAATCGCAGTTGTGCCAGTCTGTCTCTGGGGGTAGGTCTTGCACGCTTACAAAAGTTTGATGTCAATCGTTAGGGAGAAACAGTTGTGTCCATCGTTAAAGGGACTCTTACCTTTGTTGCATTTTTACACTTTTTTTGGATAAGGTTAAATTGGTATTAATAAGGTAATAACACTCTAATATGCAAGACAGACCCACCAGGAGTAAAAACAAACAATTATTTTACTCTTATAATATTTAGTGAAAACTTCAACCAATAAAATTCTTCGGACCGAATGACCTTATTGGCCGACAGACCTGTCTGTTTGCTGCATGGATATATAAGGTTTTCCGTCTGCTTCTTGTGGCGCATTCGGGCCCGCGTCATCAAGGCGCGTCCTCAACTAGAGGGTTTGTTTTGATTCCACGGCAGACAGTAGCGAGTAGCGACCGTAGCGACTGACGATGGCAGACCAAAGTGGTCCATGGCATACTGAAACTGCACCATTCAGTCCGATTAGGGGACCCGTTTCGGACTCAGACGCGAAGTTGTCCCGCTACTCTGGAGCTCCAGGAAGACCTCCAGACCGTTGGCAACCAACCGCCATACTCAGTTCGATTACGGGACCCATTTCGGACTCAGACGCGACGTTGTCCCGCTACTCTGGAGCTCCAGGATGGTAGATATTATGACCCCTGGGAGTCTAAACATAACCCATGGGAGTCTAAACATAACCCATGGGAGTCTAGAACTTTTGTACTGTAGCGACCCTGGGACAGTTGAATACTTTGTGTGTTATGTGTTACATTATATTTCGTTGTCCGTTATGCCAGTTGTTCAGTGTGCATGTATTGTAATGTTCTTCTTGTCAATCAGCGTGGGGGCGAATCATTAGGTCAGCTGGGGGAGGGCCTTGGAAGAACAGGAGGGTGGGGGCCTGCACGCGAGTGAGACCGTGTTGGGGGTTGCCGGGGTTTGTTTTGTGTAGGTTTTCTGCCGTTGGTTATAATGTTACGGGTTTCAGTGACCTGGTTTTGGTTCATTAAAACTACCTTCAACTACTAATGACTCGACATCATTATGTCACCGGCGAGGTCGTTACAGTACTCTAAAAAATAACGCTTAGTTTTGTACACTAAAAAATAACGCTTAGGGGGTGGGGCATTGGAGGAATGCGGGATGATTTGAATGTGCTGTAATTCTCAAATGCAACAAAGGTGAGAGTCCCTTTAAGGACAAAAAGTCGTGTCAATCGTAAGGGACAGGGGTGTAGTTTTTTTTTCTCAGCATGTTTCTTTTTGGGGGGCGGTGTTTGTTTTCACTATGGAAGCGTTGTCTGCTCAGTTTGTCGTGCCTACAGGCCTAGCCTGTCTATAAAATGGTGGTAGCGTGGCGATGTTTCACCACTGGTTAGTGAGAAAGTTGCGTCAATCGTTAGGGAGAAACAGTCGTGTCAATCATTTGGGAGAAACAGTCGTTTCAATCGTTAGGGAGGAACAGTCGTGTCCAGACTGTGTGAATGAGCCATGACCCGGAAGGATTTATGGATAGCATTTGTGAGAAAAGGTCTAGCAAATCGAAATACCGTGAGTCTACGATAAGAAAAGTTTATTTTAAAAGGGAGCTGAACGGCCGCCGAAGCTGGCAGGTCCGGTAGCAGTCCGGCAGCTCCGGCGCGGGGAGGACGGCGGCAAGTCCGGCAGCTCAGCTCCCGGAGTGCAATCTCTCTTTCTCTTCCGTGTCGCATGGACTTCAGAGAGTCAAGGCCAAAGTTCCATTCCCCCAATTCCTCTCAGCCATTGCCGAGATATCCCCCACTATGAGTCTTTACTTGTTGTGGAAGTGCCAGAAACTTCAGACACAGTCTTTATGATAATTCATAATATCATCCGAGGCATACATAGCTTCTGGCCGTGATATTAGATATAATTTTATATAAATACCAATATATAATATTAATATTAATATATTATTATCCAGGAGTCCACAAATGGCAACAATCCCTTCTCCTCGATTCTGTGGTTCAGTCTGACAGCTCATTGGTCAATGGGAAGCAGCTCATTTGCATTAAAGCTACAGATACCAGAAACAGTGCATTCTGAAGGGACTGAAACAGAGGGGAATAGCAGTAGGCAAGATTTTTTTTCCTAAAAGCTATTTCCAGCAAACAGCTTCAAAAACATGTTTTCTGGAACTCAAATACTATGTTTACTTGTTGGGAAAACACCATAATATGACAGTGTCCCTATAACACAACGAAAACATGTCAATAACACAGTATGATGAATTATGTCTATAGAGTCCACCACAAGACTAGACTTTGTTGCTCAAATGTAATATTACTCTCCTCATTTAGCCTCCCGAAATGTCTTTACACTTTGTTGCTCAAACTTAATAGTACTGTCCTCCTTGAGCCTCCCGAAATGTCTTGCAATATTGATATCCCCCTTCCCCCCCTGCGGACTGTTTTAGTTTTTTTATATTTTTCTTATGTTTTGTCTGTATGCTATGTTCGACTGTAGGTTACTGCTGCTTGTCTTGGCCAGGACATTGGAAGAGATAGCTAGATAAGCTATTCAATAATTGATTTGCATGCATAGTATACCACACTTTCCATTGAACAATTACCCCTGTTACCATAAATTGACCAATTTTATAATGTAATCAAATGCTCACACACAAGCTGCTTTCAGACACACGTTTAAGTCCTGATATTCTCCTGATGGGCCGTATGTGTGAATATATCCTGACATTTGTACCCTGAAAATCTCCTGAATAATACTGAGGTAGTATTTTCTCCTTAGGAAATGTAAATTACCTTATATGTGAATGAGGAATAGCAGGTCGGTATTTCTCACACCACTTCAGTTGGCGTGTTGATGATGATCTCTGCATGTCATTGAGTGGCCCCCTAAATGATAATCAGCCTGTTGCCTTTTGTTTGCTGAATGGTTAAAAAATATTTTAATGTTGGCACTGCTTTTAAGAATGTTATACGCTGTAACATTATAGGCAAAAATATTATTATATTATGCGCTCTCAAATTTGTCACATTATCGACTGGGGTTTCCACATTGATGCTATTGCTTTAATTACAAGTAGAGGTTGAGCACGGGACGGGAAAACTCTAGTTTCAATAATTATACTGATGTCATACAGAGACCCCTAGCGAGCGCCCCGTGTAGTGCAGTGTGTGGTTGTGTGTTAGAGTGCTACTTACAGAGGGGCCCCTAGCCAGGGCTTCACATGTAGTGCCACTGTCCCTCCATGCCCATGCCCATGCCTCCTAGGGTTCCTGCAGGGACACACACACACACACACACACACACACACACACACACACACACAGACACACACACGTTACTGTCTCATACCCACAGAGACCTGAATCAAACTTTGTTCTAGTTGTGTTTTCAGTGAACTAGTAGTTCCTTCCATGTTGTGTGTGTACCCGTGTGATAACGCTGTGGTTGATAACCATTACAGGACGTCTGAGGGTCTGAGAATCGTCTGGCCCGCGGCTCCAACACAGAGACAACCTCAGGTCACCTCCCAACAGGGGGGCACGCAAATAGAACAAGTGTGAGCGTGTGCATGTGTCATTTCTCTTTTGGACTCTGTGTGTCTGTGTGTGGGTGTGTGGGTGCGTGTGTGTGTGTGTGTCACTTCTCTTTTGGACTCTGTATGTGTGTGTGTGTGTGTGTGTGTGTGTGTGTGTGTGTGTGTGTGTGTGTGTGTGTGTGTGTGTGTGTGACTGTGTGTGTGTGTGTGTGTGTGTGTGTGTGTGTGTGTGTGTGTGTGTGTGTGTGTGTGTGTGTGTGTGTTTGCGTGTCACTCCTCTTTTGGACATGCTGTGTGTGTGTGTGTGTGTGTGTGTGTGTGTGTGTGTGTGTGTGTGTGTGTGTGTGTGTCTTTGTGTGTGTAGGCACATATGCGTACATATGTATTTTTGTGGGTGTGTTTTTACGCAATCCACTTCCTACCAGGTGGCCTGATTCCCATGTGTGTCTGGCCGTCCATGACGAAGCCTCCCATTGGCTGACCATCTGGAGTATAGGGGCCGCCATGGCTCACTGTGGAGATGCACGCAACACATACACACACACACACGCACACACACACACACACACACACACGCACACACACACACACACACACACATACACACACACACACATACAGACACACACACATACACGCGCACATACACGCATGGAAACCATGATTACTGTCTCCCGTCACGACTTTTAATTACCATCTCTCTCTCTCGCTCTACCTCTCTCTCTCTCTCTCTCTCTCCATCTCCCGCACACTCTCTCTCTCTCTCTCTCTCTCTCTGTCTCTCTCTCTCACAATCTCCCTTTACCCCTCTCTCTCTTTCTCTCTCTCTCTCTCTCCCACTCTCTCTCTCTTTCAAACTCTCTCTCTCACTCACTCTCCCTCCCTCTCTCTCTCTCTCACTCTCGCTCAACCTCTCTCGCCATTCAACTGTCCAGTAATAGCCTACTTTGGTTTGGTTCTATTTCGACCTCCATAAGTGCTCTATGTGGCGCAGCCCGTTGCACAACTTAGACCTGGAGACCTTATTCTGTACAGGGTTTATTTAGATGAGGTAACCCGAGGACTGGTCTCATTATGACACATTGAGGAACACCTCTGCCTACATTAGACTTCAATTCAATAACATCTCTTTTAAACTCAGCATTCTAATCAAATGATGACATGTTGCTCACGATAAGTGAACGTCTGACATGTTGCTGAGGGCTGTCACCTCTCCAGTATAACGAGGCCATGTCTCATACATGCGTGTGAAGGACGTTGGATCATCTGTATGTACGCCGGTTCTTCCTATTGGCCGATACCGGGCCACTGACCCTTACATCGTGGTACTTATGGGCACACGGTCCAACCTTGAGTGTTTTGTGGAGCAGGCCCCGTCCCAAGCCACTGTTCACAGGTCCACCATTTAAAGTGGGTCCAGGGTTAATGGCTCTGAGAGCGGGCCAGCGCCTGTGTTTTCATCTGGGTTCCTGCCCGCTTCTATTTGTTTTAATCCCAGGTTCAAATGTTAAATGGAGTGGCCGGTCGGAGCGATTAGCCTCTTTGTCCGGGGCTAATCTCTGGGGCTTCAGGGCCCATTCACTGTGGGGGGCTAAGCCCCTGGTCCAGGGAGCACCAAATGTAACAGGTTGGCCAGGGGAAGGGGCCGGGCTTATTTATTCAAAAAACACTAAAGCATTGGGATTCGAAAGCACAAAGTCGAAGGGAAGGCAGCAAATAGTAAAACCTAAATCTGGTCGTTTTTTAAGTATCGTGGTCATTCACCGGCAACGTAGTGCCCCACTATTAGATCAAAATCCTAATAAATTAATACATCGGAATCAATAAACAAACTTATATCAGCAGAACGTGCCTGCTCTGTTGGACTGGTCGATCATGGGCTGAACGATCCTGCGTCGGGCGTTGATGAACCTGAAGAAGAGCAGAATGACGTGTGAGGGTTAGAAGTGGTTTCTGCGCGCAGCAAATTATTTCCACAGAACAAAGCCAGTTTTCCTTTCACATGAACTCAAATCAAAACATCTCCAGCTCAGCGTTCATCTAATGCTGCCTGCGGTCCCGGCCACACTCAAACCCAAGACCCCTGGTGAACACACACACACATCTCAATACTGGGCTGCATCCTCTGTGCATTCATGTGAAGAGGGTGCTTATCGCCTTGGTGATGGACATCAATCAGCCAAAAGCAGACTCCTCTGCTAGCAGTTGGAGCCTCAAGCCTTCTTTAAGACTTTTTATTTTATATTCATACATGTTGATTCAGGGAGGCGAGACAGTTTAGTGTAAAGAGGAGGTCAGATTTTGTCCAGTGGAACATGACAATGCGTCTTTAAGAGCCGTGCTGGTCTAACACCCTGTGAGAGATCACTGCTAAAACCATGGCTCATATTATTCTGAAAGCCCGTTGGTGATCTACATGAAGCACATCGTCACGTCTCCACAGACCCTGCAGCAACCCCATGAGCCTGTATCGGTGTTAGGGCTCTGTTAGGGTTCTGTGTTGGGGTTAGGGTTCTGTGTTGGGGTTAGGGTTCTGTTAGGGTTAGGGCTCTGTTAGGCTTCTGTGGTTAGGGCTCTGTTAGGGTCAGGGTTATGTTAGGGTTCTGTGTTGGGGATAGGGTTATGTTAGGGTTCTGTTAAGATTCTGTGTTGGGGTTAGGGTTCTGTGTTGGGGTTAGGGTTCTGTGTTGGGTTAGGGTTGTGTTAAGGTTCTGTGTTGGGGTTAGGGTTATGTTAGAGTTAGGGCTCTGTAAGGGTTCTGTTAGGGTTCTGTGTTGGGGTTAGGGTTCTGTGTTGGGGTTAGCGTTCTGGCAGTGTTCTGTGTTGGGGTTAGGGTTCTGGGTTGGGATAAGGGTTCTGTTAGGGTTATGTGTTGGGGTTAGGGTTATGTTAGAGTACGGGCTCTGTAAGGGTTCTGTTAGGGTTCTGGGTTGGGGTTAGTGTTCTGTTAAGGTTCTGTGTTGGGGTAAGGGTTCTGTGTTGGGGTTAGGGTTCTGTCAGGGTTCTGCGTGGGGGGAAGCAGGCCCGCATGCTGTCTAAGCTTTAGACAGCGTGTTGCTCAGGGAAGGCTGAGGTAGAGGGTCCTGCAGCACCTTGATATCAGAGCCTCCTGCCCCGAGCTCGGCCTGCTAATGGAGGTTTGACTTCAGGGTGGGGGGAGCTGGGCTTGTTTGCAGAGTTGTAGTGCATTTGCACACACAGACACACACACACATATACACATCAGTCCCCTTCAAGTATACTCTTGAAAGCTTGTCATCCTGGTATGCATGGCCTTTGACCTGGCACCTTCGTGACCCCCCCCCCCCCCCCCCCCCACTCATCCACACACACACACACACACACACACACACACACACACACACACACACACACACACACACACGCACACAATCGCACACACACACACACACACACACACACATACACACACTCACACACTCACACACACAAACACACACACTCACACACACACTCCAGCGCCTCACCAATACCCCCTCCCCCCTCCACAGGGAGAGAGAGAGAGGAGGTGCTCTGGACGGGCTCAGAGAAAGCCTCCTGAACGGCCCGTCGACCCCTCCTGACCTTTACCCGACTGAGAGCTCAGTGGTTCCCACTTGATTTATGTCCCCCCGCAAGGGGGGCGGGGGGGGTATGGGGGGACCCCCGTTTCCTTTTCAGGGAAAAAACAAAAGCCACAGAGCTCCTTTCACCGGGCTGAAAAAGGCCAGAAGTAGTTAGGGGAGGAAGAAGGGAGTGGGGTGGGAAGAGGAGGAGGAGGAGGAGGAGGAGGAGGAGGAGGAGGAGGAGGAGGAAGAAGAGTAGGAGGAGGAGGAGAAGGTGGAAGAGGTGGAGGAGGTGGATGAAGAGGAGGATGAAGAGGAGGAGGAGGAGGAGGTGGAGGAGGAGGAGTAGGAGGACGAAGAGGAGGACGAAGAGGAGGAGGAGGTGGAGCAGGAGGAGGAGGTGGAGGAGGTGGAGGAGGAGGTCGGATTGAAGTGGAGGAGGAGGAGGTGGAGGTGGAGGAGGAGGTGGGATTGAGGTGGAGGAGGAGGAGGAGGAGGTGGGATTGAGGTGGAGGAGGAGGAGGTGGAGGAGA
Organism: Gadus macrocephalus; assembly: GCF_031168955.1. Lineage (NCBI taxonomy): Eukaryota > Metazoa > Chordata > Actinopteri > Gadiformes > Gadidae > Gadus > Gadus macrocephalus. The sequence continues at coordinate 3,327,570 of NC_082384.1, forward strand.
AGGAGGAGGTGGAAGAAGAGGAGGTTGGGGCTGAGATGCAAGGAGAACAGAGGGGGATCACGTAGAGGTGCCACCGTCTCAAGACAGGAAATTGGGCCCAAAAACCCCCACAGGAGCAGGAGTTTGACGGGATGCCCAGCGCAGCACAAAGCCGGGGACACGCTGTGACCAACAGCTCTCTGGACGGAGCCAGCGGAGAGGAGGGTAAACAGTGGGGAAAGAGAGAAAGAAAGAACGAAAGATGAAAGAAAGAAAGAGAATAAAAGAAAGAAAGCAACAGGGAACAAGAGAGAGGGCTAAAGGGCCCACGTGATAGAAAAGAGAAGTAGAACAAGAGATGGCAGGCTGAAAGTAAAAAGAGACGTGGAAGGAAGGACAATGGAGAGGAACAGCAAACAGAGAAATAAATCTACAGGATGAGGAGGTAGAAAAGGAGTCCAGTGTGGGGAGAGAAGGGGAGGGAGGAGGTGAGATGGGGAGGAGGGAGGGGGTGAGGAGGGAGGAGGTGAGGAGGGAGGAGGTGAGGAGGGAGGAGATGAGGAGGGAGGAGATGAGGAGGGAGGAGGTGAGGAGGGAGGAGGTGAGCAGGACGGAGATGAGGAGAGAGCGAGGGCCTGCTGGCCCCCGTGCTCTCAGGGGCCCGACAACCGGCCATCATGGCTCCGCCCGTCTGGCAGCCAATCAGATGCTCCTCAGGGGCCGGGAGGCTGCACCCTCCTTCAGGGAGTTAAACGCTCACCCCTGGGTGACCCGCTGCGGGGCTGCGTTTATAGGACCCTGCGCCGAAGGCCCACCCCACCCTGCCCGACAGCACCCCCAGCCCCCTGTCTCCCACAATAGTGGCCCCATTCTCCCTCCAGCTAGATGGCTCATAAATTGCCAACGACTGTGAGTTTGTTTTCCTTTCCTCCCCACACAATGGGTGACGGCGGCTTGACATTGGATCTAGGCGTTAACACAGCACCTGTCTGCTCCAGTGTTTTAATCACTTATTATACATTTACTTATCATCCAAAGAGTGTATGTTCTACTCAGTGTTTCTTAACTAGACATGTAAAGGTTTGGGGTCTCGACAGCTACACAGGGACACATTTGCATTAGCATGGGTGCAAGCGCTGCAGCAGCATCAGAATGTCCCTACAATATATAGGGGTATGGGGGGGGGCGGATGCCCGCGGCCACCCTTGGACCGCTCCCCCGTCTGCTCGCTGGAGCGCGGTGGTGCGGGCTGGGGGGGAGCGGCGTGCGGGCGTGGGGCTGAGGTCTGGGCTCTGTTTACCGTTATTCCTGGGCTTTCAAACAGCCCCAGCTCTCTCTTTGAGTCTGGCAGTAGCCTCTCTCCACCACCGGCCCCACCTCCACCTTCCTCTACGACTCCATTAAACAGCCTAGACTCCGCCCTGCCCGGGTGTCATTCCCAGGTCAGAGCCCACCTTCCCTCCCCCCATGCCGCCCCTGCACCAACCCCCCCCCCCCCCCCCCCCCCCGGGTATGTTTAAATAAACCAGTCCAGCTGTTTGCCGTGAAAATGCCATTTACACCCGTTACACCCCATCCCCCTCCATACACACACACACACACACACACACACAGATGTACACGAACAAACACTCACACACATGCGCACACACACACACACAAACACGCACAAACGCAGATGCACCTAACCCTCCCCCACACACACACTCAATTGCCTCCCATTATACACTCAACACATTCTTCTACACACTTAACTATATCATCACGCAGAAAACTGAAAAACGCAAAGAGCCATGACACACAGCAAGAATGAGCTGAGCCACTGGCAGCGACCAGCGACCAGCCGACACCAAGATGGCTGGGTGAGGAGGGGGAGGGGGAGAGGGAGGGAGAGAGAGAGAGAGAGAGAGAGAGAGAGAGAGAGAGAGAAAGAGAGAGAGAGAGACAGACAGAGAGAGAGAGAGAGAGCGAGAGAGAGAGAGAGGCAAAGAGAGACAGAGCGAGAGAGAGGCAGTCAGAGGACATAGCATATACTGTACTTCCCTTCTGCAGAAGTTCACCAGGACATGTGTATGTTGTCACACTGAAGTTCTCTCACTATTCTCAAACGTTTCCCTGCTGGTCCCACGTGAACATCCCAGTAAGAACCCCTCTGTTGTCTACCGCATCCCAGTAAGAACCACACTGGTGTCTACCGCGTCCCAGTTAGAACCACACTGGTGTCTACCGCGTCCCACTAAGAACCACTCTGGTGTCTACCGCGTCCCAGTAAGAAACACTCTGGTGTCTACCGCGTCCCAGTAAGAACCACTCTGGTGTCTACTGCGTCCCAGTAAGAACCACACTGGTGTCTACCGTGTCCCAGTAAGAACTACTCTGGTGACTACTGCGTCCCAGTGAAACCAGGGACCACTGAATTGATCTCAGCTTGAGTGTTCAGATGCAGAAGGCCCTTTAATAAATGAATGAGTATTAAGTATGTATTCTGTGTGTAAATATACTGTATACTGTATATGGCTTCCACATGAACACCAGCATGTCAGAGACGCGATGGTCCTGAGATGGTTTCCTCTCACAGAGGTGGTCTGTTCCTGGCCTCCCTTCTCCACTCCCACATTAAGCAGAATAAGGAAGAAAAAACCTCAGGAGGAGTTTCCACGGCAACAGTTTAAGTATTGTGTGGGGGTTATTAATGTCCTCAGAAGCCAGCAGAGTTGAGGAATGAACTGGACTTGCATGTTTTCTCCATCAAGGTCAGTAGCCAGTGATATATGTGATGATATATATATATATATATATATATTATCAATGTAATATTGCCATGCTACTGATCCTTGTGGTGACAACATGTCCTCTTGTCTGCCTATCATCGGCTTCTCTCTCTTCATGGTACAGCAGAGCTAGCAGAGCGCTAGCCGAGTGCTAGCACGCCCCGGCAATGAGCCAGGCATGAGTGTGAGTCCTTGAGGGAGGAGAAGCATGCAGCTGAGCATGCTACAGCCCCACTCGCACAACATGCACTCTGGCACCTGTCTGTGTGTGTGCGTGTGTGTGTGTGTGTGTGTGTGTGTGTGTGTGTGTGTGTGTGTGTGTGTGTGTGTGTGTGTGTGTGTGTGTGTGTGTGTGTGTGTGTGTGTGTGGCTCTCACAACAGCTAGTGCTGAGCATGGACAGCCAACCTTTATTTTATTATTTTTCCATCAGGAATGTAAGGAGTCAAGGAAAGGGGAAGCTTAGTATATATATATGCGTATATATATATATATATATATATATATATATATATTAGAGCTGTCAGTTAAACACGTTATTAACGGCGTTAACGCAAACCAAATTTAACGGCGTCAAAAAATTTTACGCGCGATTAACGCAATTATTTTATAAAAAAAATATATTAAAAAATAATAATCTTTGGCTCAAAACAAAGAAGCAGTAGCCTGACTGCTATGTTCAAATGACATTTGTTCAATGCAGTCGTTTAATTGCACTATAGGCTATTTTTTTGTATCATCCTGTTTTGATCAGTATATGCCAATGTTGTTATCAATAAAAAATCATTTGCACAAGGCAAGCCGATGCACTTCACCATGTTGATAAGAGAATTAAAATGAGAAGAATTATGGGACAAAAAAATCAAGGGATATTTAGCATAGAAAAAGAATTTACGATTAATCGCGATTAATCGTGAGTTAACTATGACATTAATGCGATTAATCACGATTAAATATTTTAATCGCTTGACAGCTCTAATATATATATATCTATACATATATATAGGCCTATATGTGCTTTGATTCAGGGATGTCACCAGGAGCTGAAAGTATAATTTGATATCAAGGCCGTGATCTAGTTAACGTAAATATTCCATTCATTAGATTTACATTGATTTTAGGAAAATGGCCATGGTGGCCATTATGGTTTGAATAATTATCCCTCACTGCTATGTATTTCGGCCAGCTTACTGTCAAAGTCAGTGTTTTGGGTGCACACTGACCAACCTGTTGAGTTTGGTTCCCCACTGGCTCTGCTCACATGATCAGTAAACAACAGAACTCCCCCCGCCCGGCCCAAACAAACACCCTCTAATGACCTGATCCGCCCGCAAACAGCGGGGGAGGGAAATATTAAAGGGCCCCTAAGGTATAATCTCCCAAATCATTAGCCACAGGGAGCCTGGGGTCCCGGGGGGCTTGGCTCTGGGCCCGGAGGCCGTGGCTCTGGTCCTAGGACAGCCCCACAGGAGAGGGGCCCTCACTCACCAGTTGTTGACTTGCAAGATGGTCAGGCCTGTGTCTTGTGCGAGCTGCTTCTTCTGCTCCTCCGACGGATAAGGGTGCTGAGATACAGAGAGGGGTTGGGAGGGAGGGAGAGGGAGAGAGGGAGGGAAAGGAGGAGAGAGAGAGATATTAAATGAGAGCAGCAAAAAAGCATTTCAAAACGAGCAATGGTAGCGAGCAAGAACAACAAGACCCATCATAACTTTGTGACATTGTTGTTGTCATTGTTAGCATCAGCGGGTGCTAGTCAAAGAGCGGTTGCTAATCAACAGTGAAAACAGAGGCGTGGCCAGGACTCATTAGGGGAGAATGAAATGGAGCATAATTAATGGTTAAGAAATGCTGAGCCAATTAAGGAGTTTAGTGGAGTGGAGAAACAGCTCCATTAATTAGGGAGGCTGTAGGGGGCGGGGAGGGGGGGGGGGGGGTAATGCTACGCTACGACTGCTCCTGATGAGCCCTAAGACGGCTTGTTTCCCTAACAGTGGGGGATAAGGACCTGGCCTGGGGCTGTGAGGCTCCCTGAGGCCTCTATGTCTCTCTCCCTGAAGAGAAAAGGACCAGCAAGACTTTATACATCCATGTGTTTCTGTAATCTGCTGTTTCCCCATCCCTGTCTCCAAACGGTAACAAGTATGTGGTGGGAGCATCTTCACATAGTATTGATGATGTTTGTATGGCAGAGCATACCTGGGTGTGCTGTGCTCTATTTTAAATAACATCAAACACATTTTGACCGAAATAGCCATTGTTCTGAATTGTGTTAATATTTCACAATGTAAATTTCCATTTACAGTTCAAGCAGGAACACACCAGAAACTTGAATGAGCTCAAATTATTTGAAATACTTGGAGATTGTACATTTAAAACACCCCTCTGCCCACACCTAAAAAAGTCAAAAAGTATTGGACTTCATTGGATTTCCTTCCAAACTGACCTCCACCTCCACCTCCTCCACCTCCTCAACACAACGTGGTGGGGTTTGGAGGGGCCTTAGTGTGCTGCTGTTGAACCAGCTCAACCCAGGAGAAATAAACACACCGTGGGCCTTTCCACGCCACTAAACTCAATGGCACACTCATTGCTGCACTAAATGTTTTGAGAGGCGCTCCCGTTTGATTGGTGCAGCCCTTCTTGTTTCCCTGCTCATGATGCTTGTGTTGACATTGTATTCATTTGATTCCCGTGTTTATCGCGCCTAGTGCTTCAACTATAGTTTTCCTTTGTTTGTGTTGGCTCTGAATGGCTTTGTGTGTATGGCAACCAGCTGCTACACATAAAACATGCACAGCCCTACTGTCCTTTAAAAAGACTGTGAAACAATTACACAGGATACAAAAACGACTTGACTGTTCTCAAACCACCACAACTCTGACGCTGAGAAGCTCTCTCCTCCTCTTACAGCGCTGTCTTCTCAAAGGGCTCTCGGATTACGTCCACACTGCCATCACTCCAGCTACACCACATCCATTTCTTCAGTGGAAACTAAGTCTTTTATTCTCCCCCCACCCCCAACCCGAACACACACACATCCACGTACACACACAATGACACAAACTCACACACACCCACACACGCACACACATACACACACACACACACACACATATACAAAGACACAGATTCAAGCGCACAAACACACACACACACGCACACTCAAATACACTGAGACACAGACTCACACACACAAACAGACACACACACATACACCAAGACACAGACTCACGCACAAAAACACACGCAAATACACACAAACGCATACACAAAAAAACACATGCGCATTCACATGCACATAAACAGGGACACAGACTCACACACACACACTCACGAACAAAGACATACACAAACACAGTCACAGGCATACACACACACATAAAGAAAGGCAAACACACACACAGAAACACATGCACATGTACACGCACACAAAGACACACGTACACACAATGCTATCCGGTGTTACCGTCCCATTTGCTTGTCTGTTGTTATCCATGTGATCTGCTAGTGGGTCATTTTCCCAAAGTCCTTTTGATTTGCCACAGAGTGTTAATCACAATGTGGCTGCGTCAGATTTACAGCCTCAGTCACGGCTCCTCCTCCTCTGCTCCTCTTACTGAGGGCTTTGTTCACAGCACAGTGTCTGATGAGGAGCTGATGGCTGGACGTTGCTCCACGGCACCAGGAGCAAACATAACGAACAAGCTGCCAAGACTTAGCGCGACCATCTAACCATCTAGTTATTGAGCGTGGTAACTAAGCTCATAAATCACCAAACGTCCGCTCTCCCTCAACAAACTGAAGTACTGGGACGTTTCCTCTGAGGACTCACTGCGTGTTGTTGCCCAAGACAAATGTTCATGTAAGGAAAGTTGGAATGTAGATGATGTCATGTGAGTTTAATGTTCCCGTTGGCGAGGGAGGGGGTGGGGGGGGGCTTGCATTATTAGCTGGAGAGCATGTTATCATCCTGCCTCATGAAAGTCTCTCTCGCTTTGCTTTAAAACATGCTGGGACAGCACCCAACCAAGCCCTGGGGGCCAAAGGGTGGGGTTGGGTGGAGGAGATCCAGCATCTCACTCCACCTGGGTGCACACGGTCTCTCTGGGGGGGGGGGGGGGGGGGTGAACACAAATACAACAAAGTATGTTGTGGCAACCACTGGCATCAGGAAAAGTAAAAGAGAGGGGTAAAGAAAAGAAGCGCCGGCAGTGAGCTGGTCTGAAGTCAGTGTCTAAAAGGAAGTGGGGCTGGTGGAAAGGTGATCCCCCTCCAAACCCCCAAAAATCCCCACGGCTCCCTCAGGTTTAAAAGGGTTGTGAGTCTAACAGAACGGACGGCGGTTTGAGAGAGAGGAGCCCTGGACCAGAGAGTCCGTCTGGCCAGAGTCTCTCCAGCCAGCGGCCCCCAGGGTGCAGCGGGCAGCCGTGTCTCCACTCTGGAGCTGGATGAGCGGGTGCAGCTGGATGCTCCACCCTTCATCGGGACGGAGCAGAGCATGGAAGAGGTCTCTCCCTGGTCTGCTGTTAGTGGGGCCCTGAGGTCAGGTCTGAGTGGGGGCCCTTTGACCTTCTCATTGTACCCATGTCTGTTCAAAGGCTAGTGGTGAACAGACTCTAGCCGAGGAGGCCTCCCCTAGAGGAGCTGGATCCCTTCTCTTCTCACGTTCCCTCCAGGTGGAATGTTCTTTGCCGCAAGCTTTGCCTGTTGAGAGACAACCAGCCAATGGAGCGCTTTCTGCTTGGGGCCCGCGGGCCGGGTGGGGCCGGGGTCGGGCGGGGAAGTACAGGCCGGGACACATCCAGAGAGCTTCACTCCCTACCTGGACCCATGAGCAGGGAGGGTCAGCACACACAGGCCAGTCCTGTGTGTTCCTGCAGGAGCCGCAACGTATGGAATCTAGCTCCCAGGGCCCCAGTTCACACGCACACACACACACACACACACACACACACACACACACACACACACACACACACACACACACACACACACACACACACACAGATACACAACCACATACACATGCACACAACCCCAAACCCACACACCCTGGCGATACAGTGTGCTGCATGCCTCGCTGCGCTCATTCTCACACATAAAGAATTGCCAAGGCAGGCAAATACATGCAGCACATCTCCACCACACACACACACCCGCTGACACAGACAAACACATATAACCACACACAACCACACAAACCACACACACACACAAACATACACACATAAACATACAAACACGCACAACTTTCCCTACTGTGGTACAGATTTGCACAGGCCTCCCAGGGCTGTGTTTAGGGTGCTGTGTTCAGGGTGCTGTGTTCAGGGGGCCAGGGGCCAGCACGGGCCCTCGGCTAGCCTTAGCTCTTAACCCTCCTCTGGCTCCCCCAGCCGCTCACGCCCCCTCCGCTACACACACAAACACACACATGTGTACGAGTACACACGGGCACTTCTGCAATTACGCACGCACACACAGGCACGTGTACAATAACCCACACCTCGCTCTCTCACTGAAGCGCTTCTCTACCTTTACTGGAGTTAAGACAGCAAGCCCCAAAGCACACACACAATCATCATAGCACGCTGTTGGGGCGCAGGGGCCCCCCTGTAGGTGTGTGCTTTCAGTGTGTATGTATGTATCAAACCATTGGTGGAGGGGTTGCTCCTGGTGCTTAATCTGCTGGGAGCAAATCATTATGGGCAGGTAATTTTGTCTGTGTGCGTGTGTGTGTGTGTGTGTGTGTGTGTGTGTGTGTGTGTGTGTGTGTGTGTGTGTGTGTGTGTGTGTGTGTGTGTGTGTGTGTGTGTGTGTGTGTGTGTGTGTGTGTATGTGAGGGGGGGGGGGTCCACTGAAATGACGGCGGTCGGTGGGTGCCGCAGCATGAACACACACATGGTATGTTCACCGGGACTCTCTAAATCGACGCCACTTCGACCTGGGCGGGACTTTACGTCACTCGCTATGGGTGTGCATGTGTGCGCGTAGCCGTCACTCGCGATGGGTGTGCATGTGAGAAAGGTTTTGGCTTTTAGTGTCTATGGGTTGGTAATAACGGTTCTGATGATTTTTCTGATGGAAAAGTGGTCTTTTATTTCCATAATCTTTGTTCAGTGAACGCATAAACCCGTTTGTTAGTTAGCAGTTAAACAATATGCGATCTCTTTGTTTACAGTTACCAACTGATGATTGGGGGTTCGATTCCCTAGTGATGCAAGGTTTTTTCTTTCATTTTGGACTGCACACACATCGCGAGTGACGGATACTCGCACAATGTACACACATCACTGTCTTTACAATTTCTAGGCAACCGAAGTTTAAAGATTGTCAAGTGGTTTACTCTTGAATCGCATGTACTAAGACCTGATGGGTTAGTGGTCAGAGAACAACTCATTAACGCGGGGATAATTTGGGATTAGGGGTTCGATTCCTTAATGAAGCTAGCTGTTTTCTTTCATATTGGACTGGATGTTTGTATGCCATTTTGCGTAACTTGTAGTTTATGATGAAGAAATGTTACTGGGGTTAAGGTTAGGGTAACGCTCAGGGTAAGACACAAAGTGTTTTTGCAATACAATATTTCTTACAATAACAAAGTCCAAATTTTTGATGACTCCAGTAGGAAACTTAAGATACCTAGAGAAATGCGTGAGTGCTCACAAAACATCAACAAGTCAGCAGTGTGGTACAGGGTGATCATTTCTGATATACAGTACAAA